>NW_006432669.1:8272227-8291230 GCF_000325575.1 Pteropus alecto
ACCTAGGCCTATGCAGTGGGCAAGTGTCAGAATCTCAGAGTTTGAATCTAACTCAGCTCCCTCTCTGATGCAGGCCCAACTGCTTAACTTTTCTAAGCTTCAGTTTTTATAAAATGGGAAAAATTGTGATACTACCAACCACATTAAATTGTTGTAAAGATTAAATGAGACAATTATATAAAATAATTTCCATAATTCCTGGCTCATAATAATATCTCAATAAGTTACCTACTGAAGTACCTCAAAAATCCATGATTTTTGTTTGTTTGTTTTGCCATTGTAAGATGGAGAGAGTAGCTGCCTCATGGAGTAGCTGTGAGGGTTGAATGAGATTCTTCTGTGTGTTAGGTACCTTTCTATTCTCTAGATGCATAGTAAGTTTCCTCCTCCTTCCTTCCAATGGTCATTGGTTTATTCCACAAATATTTATGGAGAGCCTAACATGTACTTGTTACTATATGAATAATTACATATATTGGGATCTCATAAGTGGAATGATAAAGACAGCAGTGCTGGTGGTACAATCTCTGGTTCTAGAGATAGAAAGCCAGGATTATCATTTTAGCTGCACTATCCTTTAGCTTTATGAATTTTGTTAAGTCATTTAACATTTTTGGTAGTCAATTTTCTTATCACCTAAACTGGGGTGGTTACAACTGGCCTGCCTGATGTCAGGGTTGTTGATGTGTTGATAAGACCAAGATAATGCTTATAAATGTTCTATGTAAAGTGCCAACTGTTATTGATACTTTGATACTATTTTGCAAGATGAAGGAGCAGAAGAGAGGTATATAACAGTTCAATGGTGAACTCAGAATTAACTTCTAAGAAGGATCAGATGAGAAAGGGCCTGGCAGAGAGCTCTTATTCCCCTTCCTAGCTTTTAGAGTTAAGTTGTTTGCAAGGTCCTAAAAATCAAAATCATCTTAACTCCAAAGGGGATAATTCCATAGAATTTAAAGGTTGAACTTGTCTATGTTAATGTGACATGGGCAAAGAAGCTTGTTTGTCTGTTTGTTGGAAGCAATAGTTTCTGCAATAATTCTTTACTATTGATGCTACCAGATTAATTATCATCTCATGCAGAACTAAACCTTGGATGCCCAACCCAAATTTAGATATCTCAGAAGCTAACTTAATGCCACCAAATTCACAAAGATTTGCTTATGTTATTTCTCCACATGGAACACACCTCCAGTCAATCTATGCTTGCTGGCTTCAGAATTCTCTGAACTAGCAATATGCTGCTTCTCTTATTGTCAACCTGTTTTCTTCAGTCTCTTGCAAACAATATTTAAAGACTTAGGGGGCCTTAGAATGGTTCAAATTTACAACAAACATTATTGGCTCTGCAGTCACATTCTGTCCTGTTTCTGTGTTTACAATCCAGAAACCTCAAATTTTAAGTCCAAGAAACTGTGTAAGGCAGTCAACAGTAGAGGTGTAAAGTGTCAAGGAGCCCTGGCTTTTCAACAGGCATGGTACATACTGAAAAGTGAAGAATTTTCTTCCCATTTCTTATACTTTCTCTCATGGGGAGAAACAATTTCGTTTTTGGATACCAAATCTTTTTCATGTTATTTGCTCTGGATGGAACTGTCAAAGTTATATCTTTATTTATTTTTTTAAAAAGTATAAATTTGAGAATTAAACAAAACATAATAATTTCAGAAATATTTGCAAAATCTGGAAATGTCAGGCAAATATTTACAATTAGTAAAACAACCCTTTTATGAATTAGAGATATTTTTCTATATCATCTCCAGTAACCATCCTGATTGGGAGAATATCAAATTCATATGTTTCTGAAAGTCAAAAGTGAATAATGCTGTAACAGAGTCTTTATGTGCTGACAAAGCAGACAGGCCCTTTGGTGGACTTGGTCAGAAATATCTCATCTACTTCAATGCCTACATTTCTTGAAGTCACTCCTTTGGGAAGTTGGTGGGGAAATGTGAGCCACTATTAGAAAAATGGTTAAGTAGATCAAGACTCTAATAGAAGAGATCATAGAATGGATAAGTTTTAATGGGGAAGAAGAAATGAAATAAACTGATTCGGAACACTATAGAATTCGCTAGGTTTTCTAAGAATTAACATGACAATATTAGGAATGTGAAACAGAAAGAGGAAAAAAGCAAACCATGTTTTCTTTCTTTTTTTATTAATCTAACAAATATTTGAGCTCAAACATGTGTTAGGCCCTAGAAATACAGAGTTTCCACTCTCAAAAAGCCTATAGCAGAGGGATACATAAAGGTGAACAGGTCACTTTAATATTCTGTGAGGCATGCTGCATTAGGAGTAGTACAGGAATATATAGGTGCACAAGAGGAAGGGCATCTAATCACATCAGTCTCCTGGAGGAAGTGCATGCTGAACTACGGCATTTCTGTTATCCAGGCAAAGAAAAGAATGGTAGAAGCAGAGGAAACAGCATACTCTCCCTATCATTTCAAGGCTGTATTCCAGAATTGCTGCAATGAGTTCAATACAGTTGCAACAGAGTATTGGGAAGAGTCATGACCAGGAATGAAGCTGTCTTTGAAGGACTCTACTAGCTTTGTTTGGAACTGAACTTTATACCAAGGGCAATGGGAACCATACATTTTCCATAATCCTATAAGAAGAAGCAGCAAGTACAGTGTTTAGGATTGGGAACTTTGTAACTCAGTTTTACTATCTGTAAAATGGGCTGATAATAAGAAAATTTCCCTCATAGAGTTATTGAAAGAAATGAACAACTTAAACTACAGGACAATTGCATGAAACATAGTAAGCCCTCAATAGGTGTTAGCTATTAGAATTATGACGTGTTTTAATCTAGGGAAAAACATGATTAGACTTGTGTTGTAAAATGATCACTCTGAACTCAGAAGGAGGAATGGTTTTATGGCTTATTCAAAAGTGTGAGATAATCTGAGTTTTCAATGTGGAGAATACTTGGATATATGTGTTGGTTGTGGGTAAACAATGAGATGGTTTTCAGAGTAAACCCTTTGTTGAAGCTTAAGACTAGAGTTTTTGAATTTTAAAATTCAAGAGAACCTTATGTGATCATTTAGCTTTAATGTTCTCATTTAACATGCAAGCAAACTGAGGCTTAAAGAGTTTAAATGACTTACTCAAAGTCCCACAGATAGTGAGTGGCAGATTTGGTAATAAACATTGGGTCTTTTAGATCTTAGTCCCTAGCTTTTTTGTTTCTTCTTTTGTGTCCTTCAAGGACCATTGAGAGGAGTGGATCAATAATGACAGAAGTTTGTTCTGTAGGCTCTTTTCTCTGTGGCAAGTATCATTCAAGCTACCAGGAAAAACTGTGCCCTGTATTTAAATAACCTCCCCAGGCTCTATCCCCATGTTACTGAAAGTTTTTTGTTGATTTTGTTTTCTAGATTACTTTTCAAAAGATGAAAGGATCTCTCAGTTGAGGATATTCTATTTTCCAATTTCTGACCAAATCCTTTAAGTGAAATGAAAAACAAACTACCCTCTTGAATGCAAGTAATTGTTAGGAAGGGAGACAACCTGGGAAACGCTTGTTACACAAACAGTGTGAAAATCCCCTTTTAAGAACTGCTTGAAGAGCAAGCAATATTTTTTACTATGGAAAATGGGGAGCAATTTTGATGCTGCTTCTAAACAAGAAAATCAGAGTGAGGAAAGTTTTAAGGCCTGTGGTTCTGATGCAGGACAGGGCAAATTTCCCTAAGTGTGGGCAGAGCCTGATCCCTGCACTGAGAGAGTGTTCCTGGCTGAGTGTAAGAAAAAATTCGAGCACACACCAGAGTTAGGGTCAGAAGGGGTAACGCTCTATAGACAGAACATGGTATTCTCTTAGTGGCAGAGAGTGAGAAAGCCTGAGAGAGACCAGAGGGACACAGGGACAGAGAGAGTGACAGTGAGAGTGACCAAGAAAAAGACACTGAGAGGGACTCCAAGTGTTCATTTAGGGAATTCAGTTTATATATTATTCTTAGTTTCTATGAATTACAGTTTAAGACTTTTTTTTTTTTACCCATTTTCCTTTTATGGCATGGACATACAGTGTGAAAGGATAAGAGTGTGTAGCATGTAGTGAGAAGGGTAAGAACATGTAGAGTGAAAGGCCATCTGCAATTCCCAACCTTTGATCCACAGGTTCCCCATGGTTTTAGCCATAGCAGATAAATGGATGAATGATTTTATTTTGTATAAGGTGGGACTTAAAGACCATTTTTCTATTTCCTTTTCACGATTTGAGCAAATAGTTTGTTACCAATCCCAGCAGATATCTTCCTTTGTTCTGCAGATTTCCTTAAATCCGGCTGTAGGGCTGATCAGCATATTGCAGTCTTTGAATGTAGCTTGATTTAACATTTTAGTTCTCTTGCTTCCTCCTTACATTTGTTCCACATCTCTCCACTGACGCATCGATTATCAGAACTTCACAAATGGCCTTGTGTGACTCTGCGATGGGTTGTGGAATTATGGGGCTGGGTGCCAGCATTGTTCGTTCTGATCCTTTGAGCAAATGATTTGATCCCCTTTCTGACCCATCTATGAAATGGGAAGAATGAATGAGTCATTTATAAACATAGCTCTTTTATGTCACATGATGCAATGCATCAAGAGATTTTTAACTCAGAGAATTTAACTCAAAATAATACTTGTTATATTACTTTGTATTACCTTTATAAATAAACTGATTTAAAAAGCATAATTTTTTTGATATACAATTTTAGGGGTTATTAACATGTGAATGTATAACACAATATTTAACACGTTGGTCAATTCACATCTACCTCTTGCTACTACCAGGATACCATATTAGTGAGGGCCATTAGTAAAAATATTGCAAATCAGAATAGTGAATATCAACTTAATCCCCTTCCTTAGAATCAAGCAGACCAATAAGGATTGGAATAATGCCTAAGGGCAGTGGACATTTGCCTTATAACATTACCTACTTGATTTGTACTTGCCTCCTCAATTTGATGAACAAGGTGCAAACTGAGCCTGCTGCCCCTGGAAAGGGAGCCCCCATGTTACCCAGTGCTAATTAGGGATTTCTATTTTCAGTATTCACCATAGATTAATAAATATCATTCTGAACCAGACCTAATACAAAGTAGGTGATTAATGTTTGTTTTCTTAAGAAGGGAATTCAAGTTTATAGAATTTATTTCACATATGTGTAGGAGTAGAAGGGAGGATGAGGTGAAGGGGATATTTTCAGCAGAGTGGTAGACTTTAGCAAAAAAAGTGTTGGTATTTGAGGAGTATATAGATATTGAACTAACACTTTCATCATTCATTATATATATAATTAAATATGTGTACACACACACACACACACACACACACACATATGTATATATACCATCAAAGTTTTTCTTGCTGGGTATAGCACAGTAGAGAATAGTAGTAGAATCCTGATGATAATGGATATTAATAGATGGCCTCCATTACCCAGAATACAGCATATATTCTGAAAGTCAGTCATTGTGTTACTCACTTTGTCATTTTGAGGAGGAATGGTTCATTCATTTAAGAAAGTTCCCAGGAAGATTCTAGAATTAAAAGAGCTAATCACTGCTTTTGACCGACTTTTATTTTGGTAGGAAAAACAGCCCCCTCCCATATTTTCTTTGCTATGAATTAAATTGAATAAATTGTCAGTATTTAAATGTGAATGAAGAACCCAAAACTTGCCATTCTCATCTTATTGCATTGAGTTGGGTTCTAGCCTCATCTTTCTAACTATAGTCTCCATGACTTTAAGCAAGTTATTTAATTCCTTACTTTCCAAGGTCTGCAATGTGAAGCACATGGAGGCCTGGTAGGCAGATTATGCAAGGCTTTGGAGAGCCTTTAGAAGCTTTAAGCCAAGGAGTGACACGATTTGATTTACTTTTTAAAAGCAGATTTAGTGAGCAGACTCATTCTGTGAGCTAGTTATGTTTGAAGGCTATTGCAAAAACTCAAGTGAAAGGTGATAGGAGCTCAGACTAGGGAAATGGCAGAAAACATGGTGAGAAGTAGATTCTGGATCTGTTTTGAAGGTAGGGTCAACTAGGTTCCTCTGTCAGTTTGTATGTGGGACATGAGCAAAATTAGGAGCCAAAGATACTTCTACAGTTTATGGCCTCAGCAGCTAAAGTTATGGAATTATAGCAGCTGAGAAAGAAAGGTTCCAGGTGAAGCAGGATGGTGTATGCATGTGAGGGGAGGGGAGGGGGCGTTGATTTGCACTCAACTTTGACATATTAAATTTGATATTTCTACTCATTTCTTTCATCTTTTGAAAAAAGATTGGTGGCAATCTTAGCCAAATGACCTCAGGCCTTCAAACAGGCAAAGAAGTAATGAAAAGAGTGTGGACATTAAAGTCCTAAAGATGTAGACTCTGGTGCCAGATGCTCTAAGTATTGGCCGCTGGAATTTGGGGAAAATACATTAAACTAGTAAGGTTCAGCTTTAGGATCTGTAAAATAAAACACAGTAATATCCATGAAATGTCTCTTTTCATGAAGATAAAATGAAATACCATAAGTAAAATAACAGCACATAGTATATAATTAATACATTTATTATTATTGTTATTAATAATACAAACTAGTGTTCCACACATAGTTGGTAAGTCATACTTTCCAGAAGCTACTCTGAACTCTGCTCTCAATCTGTCCCCTGAATTTTAGATTCCAGAACAGTGTTCCCACATCTGCCTACTTCAATGCCTTAATTGGTATGGTATATTGTTCCTTCTCTTTCCATCTATAGACTAACAAAAAAAAGAGTGCAAAGACACAAATAAATAAAAATTAGAAGTGAAAGAGGAAACATTATGCCTGATTCCTCACATCACAAAGGATCAGAAGAGACTATAAACAATTATAAGCCAATAAATTGGACAACCTAGAATAAATGGAAAAATTCCTATAAACATACAACCTGCTAAGATTGAATCATGAAGAATTAGAAAATCTGAACAGACCCTCCAAAAAACAAAAGTCTAGGACCATACAGCTTCAGTGGTGAATTCAACCAAATATTCAAAGAATTAATATCAATCCTTCTCAAATTCTTCCACCAAAATTGAGGAGAACACTCCCAAACTCATTTTACAAAGCCAGCATTACCCTGATAACAAAGCCAAACAAGGATATGAGAAAAAAAACTGCATAAATACAGATGCAAATATTATCAACAAAATATTAGCAAAAAAAAATTCAACAGCATACTAAAAAATCATAAACCATGATGAAGTAGGACATATTCTTGGGAGGCAAGGATGATTTACCATACAAAAATCAAACAATGTAATACACCACTTTAGCAAAATAAAGGATAAAAATCATATGATCACATAAATAGATGCAGAAAAAGCATTTGATAAATACGACATTCTTTCATGGTAAAAAAAAAACTCAACATAACTCATTGTAATAAAGGCCATATATGGCAAGCTCACAGCTAATATCATACTCATCAGTGAAAAGTTGCAAGATGAAGAACAAGACAAGTGTGCCTATTCTTGCCCCTTTTATTCAACACAGTACTAGAAGTCCTAGCCAGAGCAATCAGCCTAGAAAGAGAAATAAAAATCATCCAAATCAGAAAGGAGGACGTAAAATTGTCTCTATTTGTAGATGACATGATCTTTTTTTAAAACATATATATATAATTAACATATAACATATTACTTGCATGAAAATTTAATATTTGTATATGTTGTAAAATGATCATCAGAATCAGTCTAGTTAACATCCATCATACAGATAGTTATAATGTTTTGGTTGTGATGAGAATTTCCAAGATTAACTATCTTACCAACTTTCAAATATATAATACAGTGTCATTAACTATAGTCATCAAGCTGTACATTATAGTCCATGACATTTATTTTATAACTTAAAGTTTGTATATTTTCACCCTTTCACCCATTTTGTCCCTACCCCATCAATACCTCTGGTGACTACCAATCTGTTCTCTGAATTTATAAGTTCAGTTGTGTTTTTTTTAGATTCTACATATAAGTGAGATTATATGGTATTTGTCTACTTCTGTCTCACTTATTTTACTTAGCATAATGCCCTCATGGTCCATTCATGTATTTACATGGTCACAAATGGAAAGATTTCCTTATTTTTTATGGCTAAATAATATTCCATTATATATATCATATTTATTTATATAGATACATACTACATATACTATATATACATATATATATGTGGTTGTGTGTGTATATGTACATACATACATATATATGCATTAATTAATGAACGCTTAAGTTGCTTTCATGTCTTGGTTATTGTACAAAATGCTACAGTGAACATGAGCAGCATATTATCTATAATTAATGCTGCAATGAACGTGGGCTGTGTGTATTCTATAGTGGTATACTTAGATTCTCTTTATCTCTTGTGCATGTACTATAGATTTGGCTTTATGGTTACCATGAAGCTTACATAAAAACAGTTTATATATAATAAGTTCATTTTAAGTTGGTAATAAATTAAGTTTGATCATACTCTAAATCTTCACATTTTTTACTCTCCGTGACCACATTTTATTTTGACGTCATATTTTCCACCTTTTTATCTTGTGTATCCATTAACAAATTATTGTAGTTATAGTTATGTTTACTACTTGTGTCTTCTAACCTTTATATTTGCTTTATAAGTGATTAATATACCACCTTTACAGTGTTAGATTATTCTGAATCTTCCTATATACTTACCAGTACCTGTGAGATTTATCTTCTGTTTTCCTGTTACTAATTAGTGCCCTTTCTTTTCAGCTTAAAGAAGTCTCTTTAACATTTTATATAAGGCCAGTCTAGTGGTGATAAACTCCTTTAGCTTTTGTCTGGAAAACTCTTTCTCTCTCCTTCAATCCTGAAGGACAACCATGTTTGGTTGGCAGTTTATTTCTCTTTCGACACTTGGAGTATATCACGTCACTCACTACCTTCCAGCTGGCAGAATTTCTGATGAAAAATCTGGTAATAGTTTTATGGGAGCTTCCTTGTATCAAGTTGTTTTTCTATTGCTGCTTTTAAGATTCTCTCCTTGTCTTTAACTTTGACATTTTAATTATTAATGTGTCTGGAGTGGGCCCTTCGAGTTGATTTTATTTGGAACTCTCTGAGCTTTCTGTATTTGGTTATTGTTTCCTTCCCTAGGTTAGAGAATTTTCAGCCATTATTTTTTCGGATAAGTTTTCTGCCCCTTTCTTTCTCTCTTCTCCTTCTGGGACACCCATAATGCAAATGTTAGTCTGCTTTATGTTGTTCCTTAAAGCATCTTAATCTTTCCTCACTCTTTTTTCTTTTTTTCTTTTTCTTTTTGAGGCTGTGATTAGATGCGTTCCACTGCCCTGTCTTCAAGTTCACTTGCTTTTTTCTTCACTTTATCTAGTCTGCTAATGAACCCCTCTAGTGTATTTTTTTTTTTTTTAGTTCAGTTATTTGTATTCTTCAGCACTATGACTTCTATTCGGTACTTTTTTTTTTTTATCTCTGTTGAAGTTATCACTTTGTTTATCCATTGTTCTTCTGAGCTGAGTGAGCACCTTTATAATTGTTATTTTTAACACTTTGTGAGGTAAATCACTTATCTACATTTCATAAAGATCTTTTCCTGGGGTTTTATCATGTTGTTTTTCTGTGGAATATGTTCATTTATTTCTTCATTTTCTTTGCCTCTGTGTTGTTTTGTATGCATTAGATAAACTAGCCACTTCTCCCAGTTTTGAAGGAGTGACCTTGTGTATGAGATGAATTTTAACGTCAATCCTGCTCTTGCTCTTGCTTGTCTCAAACATTTGTGATTGTCTAAGCAGCCTACTTTTCACTCCCAGTAACTGAAGTGTGCCAAGACCAGTGTCCCAAAAGAGAGGATTTCAGTCACCATCTAGATTCAGGCTGATTGAAAGTTAGACTCTCAGTCCACAGCTTTTAAAGTATATGAACACACCTATTTCGGGGGAAGACTAGGAGACCAGCATTTCTGTCTGCTCACTCTATGCTGAGCCCTAGGGTAATAGCCAGTTAAAGATTATTTCTTTGTTACTATGCTATTGAACCTGTAAACACAAGCACTGTTGGTAATCAGAGTCAGGCTATCAAGGGTGTGTCCTTTGAACAGCAAACACAACAGCCAGAGCATCAAACTTGTACACACCCTCTCTTCTCAGAGACACTGATGACCTGGGTGGGGCAGAGGAAGAACACAAAGATGGCACCTGCCAGCCTCCCCAGAGAAAGTTGTAGCTTAACCCTAGATGTGTGTTCAATTAGAAGCCTGCCCTCAGGCCACAGCTATGATGATAACCTAATAGGCCACTCTCAGAGTAAGACTATGGGTGCATTTCAGTCTGCTATCTGTGTGTTGTGTTTTGGGGAGAGTAGCTCGTTAAGAACTGTTTTTCTGTTTATAACAGTTCCATAGGACCTACAAGTGGTGTCCCCTGGGTGACAACCACAAAAATTGAGAGTCCAGATAAGTGCACAAACTCTCCCACCATGAGACACCAGTTATTTGGCATAACGTAGAGGGAAAGCACAGAATTGTTGCCTATCAATCTCCATTTTTAGAGAGCACCTTAGTAGCGCCTAGATATGTCACAAACCAGAAACTTTCCCCTCTGTCTAAAGCTTCAAGATTAGCAAACAGTCCTCTTTCCAAGAAAGACTGGGAGATGTGTTTCAGTCTGCTGTCTCTGCACTTTGCCCTGGGATTGGTAGTCTGCCACGAACTGTCTCATTATTTGTTTCAGCCTCAGCGACCCATGAATGCAAGCCCTGCTGGCCACCAGAGGTGGGTGATAAAGATGTGTTTCCTGGGTGACAGCCACAAAACTGGGGTACCAGACATAAAATCTGAGTAACAGACACATACACAATCTTTATTTGGGAGATTCTGACTCTCTGGAGAGCAGCAGAGGGAGAGCAAGAGAATAGTGCCTGTCCTCTAATGTCTCTGGAGAGGATTATAGTTGGTCCTTAGATGTGTGTTTAATTAGAAGCCTGTACCTCAGGCTGTAGCTATGAAAATAAGCTAATAGACCTCTTTCACCAAAAGACTGTACACCTCAATCTTTTGTCTTTCTGTTGTGCTCTAGGAGTAGTAGCCCATTAAGAACTCTTTCTCTGTTTGTTATAGTCCTATGGGACCTGTGAGAATAAACCCCCTAGCCACCAGAGCCAGGTGATCCATAAGTGTCCCCTAGGTAACAGCTACAAAAATTTACAAGCTCATTTCCAGGAGATACTGGCAACCTAGAACAGGGCAGAGGGAGAGCATAAAAATTGTCAGTCTACATCTTTGGATAGTTTTTCAGTAGGCCCCTATATGTGTGTTAAATTAGATGCCTACCCCCTAGTCTGATGCTTTAAGATAAGCAGATAAGTCTCTTTTGCAGAAAGTCTGGGTGCTTTTCAATTGTCTGCCTCTGTGCTGGGTGAGCTATTTAAGGACTGTTTCTCAGTTTGCTATAGTGGGTCTTGTGGACACAAGCTCTGTTGGCTTTCAATGCTAGATGTTTTGGGGAGTCATCTCTCAGGTGCACACTTGAAAAGTTGGGGTGTCAGATGTAGGGTCAAACCTTTTGGTCCTTAGGGAGAATTTTGGAGTTGTGAGTTCCCTTCCAATTGCAGGTCACCATGCTGAGGGTGGGAGATATGGGAAATATGTGTCTCAAACTCTCCTATCCACTTTGATGTGTGTTTTTTTTCGTATTCTCCTGATATATAGGAGTCATTCAGCTTCTTTTGGGGTTTTATTGCAGAGGAAATTGCTCCACATGTAGATTTAGATTCTGTGTGTCAATGGGAGAAGATGAATTCACCATCCTCCTATATAGCCATCTTGACCCAGTACTAGCTTTGTTTTTAATCCTTGAATATTTGAGAGTTGACTGTTAGAAGTGAAGTTTCTATGTCTTTAATTTTACATTTTATATTCTGAAAATGTATTTGTTTTTCTATAAATGACTTTATAAAAATCACCTTCCTACTGAGCTCTTTTGTATTTTCAGTTTTACTCTAATAACCTTCATGTCTTCACTAGGAAAAGGCAACCATGTGTGAATACGTACTCTTCAGGGTACACTGGATAATTTTGCTGTCCAAAATTAATATGGCAGAATAATGCATTTCTATTTACATATTTCTTCATTGTATATGATTAGATAGGCATGAAAATGTTCATGGGAAAAAAAAGACAAATATTCATGTAAAGTTATTACCAATAGGAAAGTCCTTTGAACAACTTCTGTTTTCCTCTTCTGATCAGTTTATCTTTCAAGATTATTTGCTTAAAAGGTGTTATCCCAGATAAAGCACTCTAATCTGTAGGTCAAAAGACTGCCTGCCTGTTTTGATTTGGGGAGATTTTTAAGGACATCGTCATCAGATTTGATTAATTTATTTCAGCTTATTTGGATTCTAGAAGCGTAATGAATTCTACAAGTGATTCATAAATCAATAAGCAGAACACATTGAAACCAGGGTTTGTAGGCTGTAAAATTGGCATTTCCCAAGTTCCTGCTTTTTAGCTGCATTAGAGTTCATTGTTGGGTAAGAAAATACACCTATATGATCATGGAAAATAAAGTTAATTATGAGAAAAAAGATGACATGCAATTCAGTAACATGCTGATGAAGTTGGTCATTTCAAATATATCTTCTCCTATATTTGACTATTTTTTTCCTTGAGTAGCCAGATCATATACAGTTTGCCCAGATTTCTTAGGTATTTTTCTGACAACTCAAATTTAACATGTTTGAAATATAATCTAGAAAAAATATGGATTTTAAATACAAGACCCATTTGAAATTTCAGTTCATTTATATGTTAGGTTTGAGTTAGTTAATAGATCTGAAGCCTCAATTCAAATAAAAATATTAACAGATGCAGCTCTAAGGGCTGTCATGAGAATTAAGAAGACCCAATACATCAAATGGCACGGTGTTGGCAATGTTTGCATTCAATTTCCATTTTCTGTACCTGACCAAGTTGTTCATAAATTCCCAGTTGAAAAGAATTTGAATTAATTCCAGAATTGGGGAATAATCTTTAACCTCTCTTCCCCTAATTCTCTACATCAACCGATTCACAGAGATTTGTATTTTCTTTCTCATAGTATTTCTTTTAGTCTTCTTTTCTCCATCTCTAATGTCACTAAAGAGCTTTTCTGCGACTGACCATTTCATTAATCTTTAACTGGTTTCCTCACATCCACCTTCATTGCTTCTGTCTATCCATTTTGAAGGTTTATTTTGCTGTTATTTTTCTAACTTCTAAAGATGGATGCTTAGCTTAAGTACATTAACCATTTTTCTTTTCTAATACAAGCTTTAACCTCTTATTGCTTTAACCACATTACACAATTTTGATATAAAGTGTTTATTGAGTTCTAAATATTTTCTAATTTTGACTATGATTTACTTTAGACATATGAATTATTTGGATGTATGTTTCTTAATTTCCAAACATGCAGAATTTAATTAGCTATCTTTTTGTCATTATTTCCAGTTTAATGTTATTGATGTCTGAAAGAAATCTCTATTGTTCCTTTTCTTTGAAATATGTCTTGTTTTATTGTCCAGTCTGTAGTCTGTTTTTGTAAATGTTCTGTGTAGACTGGACAGAACAAATGCATATCCTGTTGTTTTGTGGTTCAGTGTTCTATATGCTGTGTCCATCAAATTTGGCTTATTATTTTATTCAAATATTCTATACTTCACTGATTTTTATCTGCTTAATTTATCAGTTTCATAGGCAAATATACAATTATATCCTCGATATAGAGAGTGAAATTCACAGAACAGAGGAAATAAAAAAAAGTAAAAACCTTCCACTGTTTTAAGTGACTGCATTTTAAATAGTTAATTCTCCTTGGTTAATTGAACCTGCAGTTTTTATCAAGTTATTGTCTTCATATCTGTGAATGCTTTTGTCTCAAAGTCAATTCTATGTGATATTTACATAGTTTTCAATAGTTTTGATTATTTGAATAAAATATAATTTTGATTCTTTTACTTATAACCTTTCTGTATTCTTATCTTTTAAATATATTTGTGTGTATGTGTAGTTTATACCTAAGTTTGGTTTTTATATTATTTCATCTTTATTTTTTTTTAACCTGGGGAATTTAAGTTACTCATATTTACTGATTACTGGTTATTTTGATTTGTAAGTGTCAAATCATTTTATGCTTTCAATTTGTTCTCTCTTTTCTGTTTTATTTCCTTTCCTCTGGACTGATTGAATAATTCTTCCTTTCTTTGAATCGAATATTAATTTTTTTTCCTATTTTTCTGTATCAGTTTGGAAGTTCTACACCTTTTATATTCTGTGAGAGGCTAGCTTGGAAATTATAGCATGCATCTTAACTTTTAAAATTCCAACTTAATCAATGTTCTTTTTAAATAAACTTGCTTTTTAAATAATATGAAAATTCAGAAAACTTTAATTCCATTTAAAGCCATTCCCAAATTATATATTATTGTTTACTATGTTTTATTTTCATCTTTTTTACACTGGATATTTATTATTATTAACACTCAATATGTTTACATTTATCTATATAGTTAACACTTTATTTATTTATTTTTTCCTGCATCTCAGTCATTCTATCTGGTATGACTTTCTTTCTAAGTGAAATATATTGCTTAGAAGTTACTTTAGTCTGGGTCTGCTGTAACAAGCTCTGTGCAATGTTATATTTGCCTAAAAATGTCTCTCTTTTTTTGTCCTCATTTTAAAAGATATTTTCACTGTGTACAACCTTTCAAAATAATTCTTATTGAAATATGCAGACAATTAATAATTCAAGAGTATTCAGTTTGGTGAATTATCACATACCTAACATTCTTGAGTAAACACTACCAAGATCAAGACAGAATATTTGGAGCCTCTAATGACATTTCCGTCTTCCTTCTCCACAGGGATAATTCTATCCTGATATCTAACACCTCATGGGGATTAGTGTTCCCTGTTTTCAGATTTTACAAATAGTTTTATACAGCATATATTCTTTGCTTTGTACTTTATTTTGTTCAATAATATGTTGCTGTAATTCATCCATGTGTGTTACAATAGTTCAGTCCTTTACATCGTTTACAGTATTTAATTGTATGAATATACTAGAAATTATTTATCCTTCTATGACTGATGGATATTTAGATTGTTCTAGTTTGGGGCGGAATAGCTACTGTGTGATGTGCTTGTATGTGTCCTTTTGTGTACTGATTTGTTGGTTATATACCTAGGAGTGGAATTGCCTGTTCTTATAGAATCTGCCAAACAGTTTTCCAGTGTTTGCATTGGTTTGTACTCTCAACAACATATGACAGTTTCCCATCCTAGCCAACACTTGGAATTGTCATTCTCTTTAATTTCTGGTATTCTGATAGGCATGTAGTGGTATTGCATTGTGGTCTTAATTTACATTTCTCTGATAACTAATCGTTTTGTTTTTTTTTTTTTTTTTCTAATAAAGAAATCTTCCCACATAGATTTACTTTGCTTCTGTCAAGCAGTTAAGGCTGGGACAGATTGTTTCAATTTAATCAGAGATTAAAACTGTTTCCTAATTGGGCTTCGAGGTTTGCGTTTATTTCTAATTCATCCCTATTCCTAGAGGATAGTCGCTCAGGAAGTCTGCCTGACAGCCTGGGGTGTTTATCAAGATACCAACTTCTGGCCCTAAACCCTATTTTTCCCCAGCCCTACAAGCCCACTAAAAGCTCTGCTCAGCTTCTGAGCCTCTAAGCATCTGATTTTAATTAAGCAAACACCTGAATGAGAAATGTGACAGTGGATGTCAAGATCACTTCTCTGTGCTTGGCCCCTCAATTCTTTGCTGCCTGGGTAGGTCTCTGATTCCTCAAATCGATTTTTGTATTGCTTTGTATTTTGTTCAGTCTTTCCCGTTGTTTTTTGCAAGAAGTACCGACTTGCAACAAGTTTATTTGCATACCAGAAGCATCTGGTGAAATATGTTAGATTATTATTTCCTTTCAACATATTTAAGATTTTATTTCACTGCATCTTCACTTCCATTGTGTTGCTATTGATAAATCAATTCCCAATCTAACTATTATCCTTTGAAAAGTCCTATTTGTATGCTTATAATATATATCTTTATGTTTGGTGTATAGTACTTTAATTTTTAGTGCCTAAACATGGACTTGTTTTTATCCCGCTTGAAAATTATTGAACTTCCTAGATTTGTGGATTGGTGTCTTTTATTAGATTTAAAAAATTGCCAGCAATTATAGCTTCTAATATTGCTTCAAATTGCCTCTCTGCTATTCTTTTTCTGAGTCGTGATTTATATATATTGAGCTTTCTTAATCTAGCCTCTGTGTATATTAATCTCTCATATTTTTCATATATTTAGCTCTTTTGCTACATCATAGATTTCTTTTCCTGATATACTTTTCAGTTCACAAATTCTTTAGTTTTATCTAAGCTGTTGTTAAAACCATCCACTGATAATTTTAAATCTTAATTATTGAATTTTTTCTTAAATATCTACTTGATATTTTAACTTTTTTCTAGGTCATTTTAGTTTCCTGTTCCCTTCATTGATATTTGTTTGTTTTTATTACCTTAAACATAGTAAACATTATTATATATTTGCTGGTGGTCTGTTTCAACTGTTTGTTGTTTCTGCTGGTTTTCATTTAGTGTTTAGTGATTTATTTTTATCATAATTTTATTGAGAGCTACACATTTTCCTTGTAGGTTTACTTGTGGGAATTCTTTGATGGCTAGGATAAAGGCAATTTCCTTTACTGTGGACTTGCTTTAGTTCTTTGGCAGCAGGAGGCACTACCTGTGTGGGACCACTTAAATTAAAATCACCACTCAAGGTATTTTGCTCTACCCAGTGTGAATTTGAGGTGCAACCCATGACGGAGCCTACTGATGTCACACTTCACAGGGCTTTTTTCCCCCTTTGAACAGGCACTTTTCCTTGGCAAGAGAAGGATTAGGAGGTAATGAGTTTATTTCTAAATCACTCTAATACTGGCGCCTTTTGAGGTACCAGTTTAATAAGGGTAGTCTCTAATCTTTCTTACTTTGGTTGGCCTTGTACTGTGTCTTGTCTTGCCTGTACCCAAAAAACTACAGGTTTAGCTGAACTCAGGCCAAAAGCTGGTTTCTGGGTTCTCTTATCCATCTGGGTTCCTAACTTCATGTGGATTTGACCTCGAATTCCATATATTCCTTCTAATTCATTGGTGCCTTTAATATGTTATCTAGCACTTTTTGTTATTTTTAGTGGGAAGTTTGGTTTGATTACTAAGTCTGTCACAGCTGGAAATGGAAATCCCTCCAAACTAGTGTCTACTGGAAGCCATGTGATTTTTTGTTTTGTTTTGTTTCATTTTGTTTTTAAATTTGTCAAGTCATATCAAAGCTGAAAACCCTCTAATGGGTTTCTGTTTCTCTTAGGATAAGGTTAAAATGTTTACTTGGCTTACAAAGCCCTGCATGATCTACTTTTCTAATGCTCTAGTGTCATATTCTGCTCTGTTTTCCCTTGACATTCTGTTTTTTAGTCAAACTGTTCTTTTTACACTTCTTTGTGTGCCTTTTTCAATCAGTTGGTGATTTTGACTGTGATTTTATCTCTGAATTTAATAATTTCTGTTTTCCTTTGGGTAGGCTCTAGTTATACGAACGTGGTAAAGTACAGAATGTGCTACTAAGTGTGGTGTTCCTCAGTTTGATATCTAGGAGTGTGTGAGTGTGTGACTTCTACCTCAGAACTTACCGAGGGGTTCTGTATTGTCCCTCCCACTCCAGTGCCCATGTAGAGTTGTAACCTGTAAGCTACTGATACCGCTATCCATTGTCCAGCTCAAGTCAGTAAGGGCAAAGAGCTCTTATTTTGTTCAATAATATGTCTGATTTGAACATAGTGACCAAGTTAATGATCCTACCTATTGCCCAGGGCTTTCTTCTGTTCATTGCCTCTCTTCATGTTATTGTGGAGAAGAAAGTGAATTCTGGAATTTTCTGAGTGAATATGATTGATTTCATTTTTTTTCCAAGGATTTCTCAAATATTATCTGTGATGGTTAATTTTATATGTTCACTTGGTTACACAATGGTATGCAAATATTTGGTCAAACATTATTCTAGGAGTTTCTGTGAAGGGTTTTTTTTCAGATGAGATTATGAGTAAAGTAGATTGCCCTCTATAACATGAGTGTGCCTCATCCGGATGAAGGCTTTGATGGAAAAAGACAGGCATTTCCAGAAGAGGGAATTTTGCCAGCAGACATCTTTGCACTTGAACTGCAGCATCAACTCTTCCTGGGTCTCCAGCCTACTGGCCTGCTCTGCAGATTTTGGACTTGCCAACCTCCACATGAGGCAATCACATGAGGCAATTCCTTATAATAAACCATGTATGCATGTGTGTACACACATACATACTTCCTATTGGTTATGTTTCTCTGGAGAACCTTGACTTCATCATCCCACTTGGTGGTATCCTTTTTTGTTTTGTACATACAAACAAAATTGTATATATGTAAAGCATACATCCTGATGATTTGGTATTTCTATACATTGTGATAAGATTACCACAATCAAGTTAATTAATACATCTATTACCTCATATGGTTACCTTTTTGTGTACATGGGATTACACACTGACTTTTCTCCGTGTTTGGTAAAGTCTTCTTGTGAAAGCTATAGGCTGGAAGTGTATGAAAACTCCACTTAGCTCTCCATGCACACTTTGCATTTAAATATCTATGTGGCAATATTCACTTGTCTTTTCAGACTAGCCACAAATCAGATTACCATTTTCAATGACATATTACAAAAACCATTTCACAGTACTCAGACAACCATGTTTTCTTCTTGCTCTGATTAAATACAAAATGACTGTCAGATTTTCTAGCCTTCTCTCAACTTGAAAAGTGATAGACAAAAACACAGTGGACTGTTATCAAATTGCTATACTGGCGACAACATGACTTTTCTTC
>NW_006432669.1:8292225-8331552 GCF_000325575.1 Pteropus alecto
TAGCTATCAGAGAGTAAGTTAGGATAACATTCTCTTGCTAAGATTGAATGATAAATGGTAAGAAAAACATTTGGACTATACACTACTGGATTATAAAATAGAAAAGATTCCCTGCTCTGTTTTGTTTTGTTTTTTGTTTTTTAGAGAAATGCCTGGAAGAGAGGATGCCTCCTGAAAATGAAATAATAATTAAAGAAAATGTTTTCTTGAAAGTGTGAAAAAAGTAAAAGAAATTAATTCAACAAACAGTTTAGTGTTTCCTAAGTGCTAGGCACTAAGGGCTAAGAGAATACCAAGATAATAAAATCCAGTTTCTATTCTTAAAAAGCTCATGGCCCATCAGAGGAGAAATGACACTCAATTTTACTTCAGTTGGTTTGTGAATTTGGTATTGCTCTTGGACATTTAAGTGAAAAATGAGAAAACACAGCAGAAAGAGTGATTTTCTCTATTTATTGAGGTGCGGTTTGGTCCAGAAAGATGTTCCAGATGTTATATGAGCTACAATAGAAAGGCTGAATTGGAGTTCAAGTTACTACAGTGGGGGAAGGTAGTGGTTGAATGAGCATTTCAGGCTAAAATATAGATATGTGCAAAAGCTCAGAATCATGAAATAGCCTGATGCACTGAAGAGTTCAGAAACAGGTTGGTACTGTCATAGTGTAGAATCCCAAGGAGAACAGGTTTGAGAAAGAGACTCACTGGAGACACAAGAAGAAGGGGCCAGGTCACGATGAGTCTTATATTTCATGATAGAAGTTTGGGTTTTACTTTTTAGGACTATGATTCAAATATTAATATTTGAATAATTAATATTAATCACCTAAGAGAAATTTTAAAAAATTCTATATCTCATTTTCAAAGATTTTTATTTAGTTTGTATGAGCTAGGACATGGACACCAGTATTTTTAAAAAGTTCCTCAGTATTTTTGTTTATTTGTTTGTTTTATTTTGTTTTTTTGTTTGTTTGTTTTGTTATGTTTTAATGAGCAGCCCAGGTTTAGAACCACTATTTTAGAAATTGGTTAGTTAATAAAGAGTAGGAAAAAATACACTCACGAGTATATCTTCGACAATTCACTCTGGCCATAGTTTTGAAAAAAAGAATTTGGATTTAGGGATCACGTCTGAAGATAAAGAGAACAACTTTATAATTAGTTGCTAATCCATGCCTATTTTTTTTCCTAGTGGGAAGAGCATGCACTTCAGGCTTTGTTCACTGTGCTAGCCACTTCACTATGGACAGATAACCTTTCTGGGCTTCAGTTTCTGCATCTGTAGAACTGGGAATCTAGTAATATCCATGTAATAACATTGTTATAAAATCAAATATGTGAGGGTAATGGTTAAGTGTAAATCATTTCCTGGGTAGATACAGTCTACAGGTCGAAGTAGATAAGGTCCTTAATTGTCCAACACCCATTATACTCCAGCCAATCGTGAGATTTTTGTACCCCATCTCCAAGTTTTATTCCTCCTAAGAGAAGTCAATGTAGTGAAATGTTTTCTCTTCTGCCACTAGGCTCTGTTATTTCCAGAGGTGACTCCTGGAACTACTGCAGCCATTTTGCTACTGAGAAGAAAAGACATAAAGAGCCTATGTACTTAAAGAGAGTGTTGAAGATGAAACAACCAGCCCCGGAGCTCACATTACTTATGGGTTTATTGTTATGTAAGATAATACATTTCCTCATTCTTTCACCAATTTGAATGTGACTTCTTGCAGCAAAAAGATGTGCAAACTATGAATTAAAAAATAAGAGTATTCCTGGAGCAGATACTCAACTTGATGAAAGCAGACTTAATTTTATCTTGAGCTTGAACAATTTGGACTGAATGAAAACAGACCTGAGGAATCTGCCTTTAATTTGATTTAAACTTACTAAGGATGGAAAATTGATTCCAGTTATATGGGAGAAGTTCCAGGACTATAGTGGGACATTAAGGCCACATGGAAGAAATTCATTTAATCCTGGGTCTCTGGAGCCAATATGGCTTTATTTTCTCTTTTTCTGAGCATCTTTGGAATACCAACATCCAGGAATATTATATGACATGCTACAAAGCACAAGTTTAGGAGGATCACTGACATAGTTTAACAAACTATGTTGCTTTCTAACTGTATGACTACTGATATGTTACTTAACCTCTCTGAGGCTCATTTTCCTTAACTGTAGCATAAAGAAAATACTACCTACCTCAAAGAATCTGCTACGAATATTAACTGAGATATTATAAAGCACTTAATACAGTACATGATACATAGTAATAATTACAACAGCACAAGTAGTAATATCCATTTGTTGAGTACTTAAATACAGAGAGGAATGATGTTTCACAGTGGTGGCTCCACTAGAGTTGTTCCAGACTAACCCTAGTGCCCAGAGCTATATCTAAACAGACTTAGTCCCCAGAAGAGATGGTAAGGCACAGGAGCTATCTTCTTTCTTTAAAAATTAATAACTTAAATATAGGAGTGCCTCTTTATTTAGTGTAGGTATTTCTACAGGGAGCTTGAGAGTTCCACTATTTATACAAAAAACAAATTGCAGTAAGTAGCATGATAACTTCATGCAGGAAAAATTTAGTACATAGTTAAAATGCATGAATGATACCTTTCAGCTTGATTTCTGGACTCTTTCCTGGGACTCAATTTTAGGAATTAAGGAGTTACCTCATAGTGATTAATGTCCCACGTGCTAAAAAGATGTTCAGACTCTAATAATTTAGAGATAGAAAGATGAGATTTCCCTGGGAAAACAAAATGTAATTTTCTTCATGGTAAAATGACAAAAGTGTACAGTTTGGAAGGATGTTAGGGCAGATAATCAAAGAAATATAAGATAAAAATATTTGGAGTAAGAAAAGATATTTAAATCCAAATATTGTTACTAAGGAATTAAGCTAGATGATAAACCTTTCAAGAAATGATGTAATTGAACTCCAAGTCAAAACTAAAGCAAAGTTTCATGATCAGAAAAGTCTGGAATGATTGGTACTGATAGACTATTAAAAGGAAAAGGTGAAAAAGAAAAAAGATTTAAGGAATGAGCTTTTTTCTTTCCTTTGGATTGTTCCCAACCTTCTTTTTTGCTGTCATCAGAATTCTAATCTGGTCAAAATTTTGACTTAATTTAACTCCTGGGTCATGCTACTCAGCCAATGCTATAAAAATCTTTAAATTATATTAGAGTTGTCTTCAGAGCTCTGCCATTCCCTGGCTGTGTGCATGGCATTGCATCAACTCTATCTAGCTTCTACTGATGGTGTTTTTAACTGTGCTACATAGCATAAAAATCATCATTATATAAAATGAAAGAAACTGATCTGGTGTCATGTCTTTCAAAGAGAAAGTAAATATAAAAATATAAGAATTAAAAAATATATATTTGGTAAACAATTTTATAATTATATTATGGGGTATTTTTTTACCGCTATACTTTAACAAAAACATTTTCCTGTTGGTATAACATATAGGCATTCTTTAGTAGAACAATTATACATTTTAGATTAATAACATTTTCAACCAACTATAAGGAGGATGCTATGATTAAGATCTATTGAACAACTCTGCATCAAAAGAAGCCTATATGATTTATCTAGCGCATTTAACAAAATTTGTGTATTTCATGGATTCATAAGTAATATAGATCAAACATTCCCATAATTCTCCAAATTCTATATTTAGTCAACTTCATCATTTCACTAATGAGGAAAAAGATCTAGAGAATAAAAAATTACTCAAACAGGATCATACAATGAATCCATAGTCCCAGTTTTCTAATGCTTAACAACCTTTCCAAAACTAAGTTTACACTGATTATACAAATATGCTCGGTTATTTCCTAGAAGTAAACTAGGCATTTAGCTTAAGATTTAACTTAATTTCTTTAAGTCCATCTTCACTTAAAAAGAATGTTTTATCAGATTTGAATCAGGTGATTCTGAGATGAGAAAAGTGGATAAAAACTTAGGTGAGTTCTTGAAATCTCATCAGTATTTTTTAATCTTTTATTGAACCCAACTAAATCTAATACACACAAAGTTAAATTTACCTTTTCCAGAATTTTACCATCAGAGAATTATTTTACAAGGTATTGGACAATTATCCAAAAAATGGAAAAGTCTTTAAGAGGTACAAAGTGGAATATCAGTTATTTACGTTTTAGTGTAATACATTTTAATGAACCATCTCCTCATTCCTACCATTAACATGAACATAAGCTAAAATTATCTTTATCTTTTGGGAAAAGAGATTTGATAGTAATGTGGCCAGTAAAGGTGGATGATTATAGATTATTGAAAACTGCCCAGTGTTGACAGATTTGGGCTAGTAACAGAGAGCAGTCAATCACAGAGCAGATGAGGGAATTTGGGGTACTTGGCTATGAGGGAAGAACTTCTGGAAGAAAACAGCTTGGTCTCCTTGACAACTTTACATAAATGATCCTTAATACCCTTACCCTAATAAACTAGATTGCAATATTTCTTCTAAGTCATGCTAGTTAGTAGCTGCCTAACACCAAAACATTCCAATATCATCGCTTATTTCTCTCGGCTTAGGAACAGAAGCATCTTCAAGGGGTGAGGTCAGGTCTTGAAGATGGAGAGGCACCTTCAGGGAATTGAGCAGGAGGTCAAGGCAGCCCCATCTCATCCTACCTGTCCTCTGGCATCAACCTCAAGAGATCTCCTGACCTGAGGTTTATTAAAGATAACCTCAACAGTCTGTTATAAAGAAGGGGAAGAGGGCTACAGGTATGTTTTTCTCTTCCTTAGATTCCATTTCCAAACCACCTCTCAGCCTCTTTCCCCACATGCTGTTCTCCCAGACTACCCATAATCCCCTTGGGTTTCCTCTCACTGCACCAAGTTTCTCTTCCTTAGGACTTTTAACCTGTTGGTTCCTCTACTTGGGCTGCCCTTTCTTTAGCTTTGTGTATGACTTGCTATTTTTAGGCTGCAATATCATTTTCCCAGACTGCCCTATTTAGAAAACATCTGTTTATTTTCATTCTCAGCCTCCTTTTAATTATTGAACTACCTTAAAGAAAATAATTCCGGTTTCCAATGTTTTCTTGTTTATTCTCCAACCTACTTTAACTAGAATTTGAGCTGTACAACAGGCTATGTCTTGTTTGCTACTATTCTGTCACAGCAACCACATGATTGAATTTCTTAAAGCACAGTAAATGTGCAGGTTTCAGTAAGAGTTAGGAGGCCCTGGAAAGGGCCAGGCTGCCATAATGCTATGGAAGTTTTGAGAGCAGGATTGGTAGACTTCCCTGACAAAGGACAGGATGCCCCACCATAGCATGAGGTGGAGGGAAGCTGGAAGCAGTGCTATCAGCAGGAGGAACCAACGAGCATTTTACTCAGGAAAGAGCTTTATCTCTTCCCCAGTATTGGGACAGCCCTTTGCTGAGGCTCTGGAATTTTGCACTGTGAAGTGAGGCACTATAGTCTAAAATTCAGATGTTACCTACTGATTATTATGTCCAGCAAAAAAAAAAATAAGAGCTTGTCTAGCCTGTTTAAAACCTGAAATTTTGAGAATTTGCTAGCTTCAGACTGTAAGGAACAAAAGTATTCTGCCTCATTTATCTCTATAGCATAAAGCTGGGGGAAGATATGATCTATTGTTAAAAAATACTAACTGCTCCTAAATACTAACTGATAATACCAAATTAACTAAATATTAAAATTAACTGAATACTAATTGTTCCCTCCAGCATGAGAAGGTTGCCAAGAATACTCTCAATAGCTGGAGTATTCTAGCTTACCCCAGGGAGAAGATGATGGTTAAATGTGGGTATAACTGACATGACTATTCATAAGGTGATAGTCTTTCTAGTTCTCGATTTTTCTTTTTTTCTGACTTCCTGACATTGAAATCAAATAATCTGGTGGAACTAAGGTGGAGTAGAGGTAGCTAGGAACAATTTAACAAGTGTTTCCTGTACAGAAAACCCAAATCTACAGGCATTCTCTTGAGTGTGTTGTAAGGATACATGAAATCATCTACTGTGTAGTTATTATGTAAAAGAATACATTGAGATACAGAGTGCTTATAATCACAAACCTAGAAAGTGGCAAGGCTGAAATTTGAAATGAATTCAGGTATGTGTGAGTTAGAAACAAGCTCTATTTCCATTACAAGACGCTTTCAGTAAAATAATCTAAGAAATAGAAGAAATCACTCACATGCAAGTAGAACCCTGGAACTCCCCTCCATAAAGATTTGTTTGAAAAGAGAATGTCAGGAAGAGGGTAATACTTAGACCAAGGAAGGTGTCTTTAACAGTAGAGTCTTAGCCACTGTAATAACTACACTGGGCAGTTTTGGGGAGGAGAATTCTTCCAAGCCTATAAAATGACGCTCACATAATCTTTACATAGGCCAGCCCTCGAGCCTCATTATCTTTTTTCAACCATTCTTATTTTATTTTTAAAATTAAATTTTAAATTAAATTAAATTAAATTAGCATTGGTTAGCAATCATTATTATTTTAAACATTTTCCTTAGGGGTTGGTCATCCGATATTTTCAATGCCTGGTGGTTTTGCAGAATCACAGCAGCATTCAAAAAAGCATTAGCATCCGATTTCTTGAAATGTTATTAAATAGAATTAGTTTAAGTTCTTTCTGCAAATACAAACCTTGACTAGAACTCCAAGTTTGTTTTTACCACATAAAGTCCTGTGATAAGCATGCCAGATGTTGTTCCAACCTTTATTGTTTCCTCTTTGAGGATCAGAGTGACAAACTGACTATTAATCCAGGTTGGCAAACCCATGTCAAGGTGTTTTGTTTGAAATTTAACTCCTCCACTAAATAATGTTACCCAAACTGAGTTTCTAAAAAGATTAGAGCACAAAGATAGAACAAACACACTCTCTTATATTCAATTATGAATCTCTTGGAAGCCACTCGACAGCATTACCATAAGCTCAACAAAGTACCATAGCCTGTCATCACAGTGATATATCTTCAAATCTAAGTGTTTTCACTTTCATATCCATTACCTCTCTTATTTCCACAAAAGTCCTCTTTTGGTAGGTGTTGCCACGTGTCCTTTAAATAAGTGAAGAAACTGAGGCAAAGAAAGGTGAACTAACAGCTAAGTTCCAGAACTTGGACTTACATGAATCTAGGTAGTCTGAAGCAGAAGAGCCTATGGGTGGAGAACACAGACATTGAAATCAGACAGAGCTTTGTTTGAATCATGCCTCCATTATTTATTAGTTGTCAGACACTGGGCAAGTTTCTTAACCACTTTATGCTTTTGTTGAAATAGGGATAATAGTTATACCTATTTTAAAGGATTATGTGAGGATTAACAAAGACATTATCTATAGAGTTATTATTATCACTAGTCTGTCTCCAGGTTCTCATTCTTTCCAGTTCATTTCAGCTGTGAGTGAACAGTCCTGCAGCAGTAAGTAGCTTCAATAATCCAGCTGCTGTCAAGAGAACATCTTGTCATCTCGAGTGCCTGGTGCAGACATCTTTATTGTTACTACAGAAAACATTACAAGGAAAGCAATGTTTTTCTCCAAAACTATGTCTCCAAATAAGAATGGTATTTGGTTCTGTCTTTAAGCTTAGGTAAAATAAACATGACTTCCAGTACTGATGACTATAAATAAAAGGTATTAAGTTCTTACTGACTGCTAAGAAAGATATATTCCTTAAGCATGCATAGCCTCCATACATATCACAATTCTGACAACTATACCCTTCCAAAGGAGCAGATTTCAACCACAGGCAACTGTGGCCCCTGTGCATACAGAAAAAGGAAACCAAGCCTCTTTATAAGGGCTTCCATAAGAAGCAAGAAGTCACAGTCGCAGATGGAGCAGACAGCAGTGACAGGATCTGAAGTAGTGTCTGGAGCAGTGGTGGGACTGGGAAGAGCATGAGCTGGTAGAAGTTCCCTGAGGCAGCCTTGAGGAAAGAGGAAGAAGGAAGGAGAGATTTTTAATGTGTCTGCATCAAGGTGAGGAGTGAGGGGCTGGCAGAAATGGGGCGGAGAGTTGAGACCTGAACGCTCAGAGAGTTGTGCAGGAGTGGGTAGCTGCCTTTTAGCCTATGTACAGCTCCTATCTCAAATATGATCTTGAATGCTTTTCAGACTCATAGAAGTCCCAGAGTGGTAAGGCTTCCAGGACTCTGTGTGGGATGCTTCTAAAACCAGGAAAAAAATGCAACGGGCTTGCCAAGAGATGAGCTGCCCCTGTCTGCAAGCAAGGGAGAAGAGTTCTTTATTCTTTCTCCCACGGCAAAACGAAAGTACACCCAAGGCCATGGAGACCTGTTCTGCAGGACAACATGACCTTTCACGTTCAGTCCTGGGCCAGAAAATGGAGCAGAATCTGCCACTTCAGCTATATATCCAGTTTAGGAATTATTTTGCATTCAGGTTTTTAGAAAATGCCATGTTGCACAATTGTGTATTTTTTAAAGCTTCTTGTTTATGATTTTATTAATGCAAACAAAGAGAGAGATTTTGAAGGATGGAATTTAAAGAAAAGTGTTCCTTTGTTTAATAATTTTGTACCTTGTTCAAGAACTCATCCACAAACACATGTAGAATTAGGTTTAATTCCTCTTCCTAATTCCATTTTTATGTCAAAATCAAAACTAAAGATGGCTAAAACATTCTAGAAGATGTATTTAGGTTCATGTGATGACTTGGTCAAATTTTGATTTTGGTGATAGTGAGGCTCTATTTATGGCAAAATGAATTAAAATTTGACCAAAGTGAACAATTCCATTAAAAATAATTAAGGCTATCATTCTGTTCATTTTAAATGGTAGCACAAAATAAGGTGAAAGGATCCCAAACACTAAAAAAAATAAGCCTTTTTATTCTTTCCTTCAGTATTGCCAGCAATCTTCTGTGGTGATATTCATAATATAATCTTTCCTTTGGAAATTGTCCTAAAGATGAAATTAGTTATGGTGGTCTTATTTCATTTCCAAGAGGAAACTTAGAAAATATTATTCGCATGTTGATGTAACCATACGATGGCAGACATTGTGAGCTATAATGAAATGCTTACATTGCTAACAGGCATCTCACTGTATGCAGGGGTTTTACCCAGGCACCGTTTCTGCATGGACTACATGCAGCAACTGGGACATCTGAGAAAAGACTCAGAGGATGGGAACTAGAAATATTGGAATTAAAATAGCTGATCATGCTAAAAGCATGTCTTGTGTTGCCAGTTTGTTTTTGCAAAATTATACATCTTTTCAAAGCCATCCTACGTCAATGTTCGAATTCAACAAGTGTTTGCCAAGATCCATATGGGCCCAGGACTATGTCAGACATGGATACATATTTTATCACACACAATTCCCTATTAGTAAACCAACTGAGGGCCGGGTTCTGGCTCTCTCACTTTTGAGTCATGTAATCTTATACATGCCAGTTGACCTGCCTTAGACAAGGGTTTGGTTTGGTTCTGCTTTGTTTTATTTTCCTTACCCACTTCTGTTGTAAAATCCCAGACAGATATAAGCAATGGTTCTCAGTCTGGGATGACTTTCCCCACAGGGGACCCCAGCAATGTCTGGAGACATTTTTGATTGTCACAACAAGGAGGGTGCTACTGGCATCTAATGGGTAAGGCCAACGATGCTGCTAAATAACTTATAATGCATAGTGTAGCCCCCTCCCGCTCCCGCAACAAAGAATTATCCAGCCCAAAATGTTTACGGAGCTGAGATGGAGAAACCCTGGACAAAAAGGAAGAAATCAGGTGGCTAAATCATAAAAGAGTAAGTCTTAAATTGGCAGTAGCTCGTGGTAAGAAGAACAGAAGCATTTTTAAACTACACATCTTTCTCAATTCATCCGTTCTTTTGACAATCCAAAGATATTTTGCGGGAGCAGTGAACATGAAGTTCCATTTACTCAAAATTTATTAAACATTGCTTATGTGCCAAATACTATCCATGAGGACATAAAAATAAATAATACATGGTTGTTGTCCTTAGGAAGTTCAAACTCAAATGAAGGGAGGCTGACTAAAAATCCAATCATTTTTATGTATTGTGTAAGTGCTGTGATAGTGAAGTGTTTCTCACATGTAAGGTCAAGGAACTCTGTCTGGGGAAGCAGAGAAGGCTTTCAGTTATGGAAATTTTTTAAAAAATTATAAATTTTGACCACAACTTAAAATTTATTGTATCCTGGTAGAACCTCAGTATATTGAATTTTTAATGTGCCTAGTCATTATGCACTTTTTAATATGTCTTTAAAATCCCAGGAATCATTTCAAATTCATTCATATGAGTATAAGCTTTTATCAAGCATAGACAAACAAAAAGATGTTTTCTACTCTCTTTGTGAATAAGATCATAAGTCTGAGTTAATAATTTCTTTCTGTGGAAAATGGCCATCCCAATGTCACTCACACCATGCAAGTTCTTAGAATTCTAATAATGCATTCACCATAGCCCTTTTTAATGAAAATCAAAAGTTGTGGTTTGTTTGTTCAAATCTCTTTATTTTCTTAGCAATTTTTACATTTAGATAATTTTTATAACCTTTACTGTCTAAGTAGCAACACCCAGAAAGTAAATCAGCATCTCTTCAGAGAATAAATATGTGTTGAGTGAACTAATAAACAGTTCACAGAATACCAATTATGCAAGAGATGTTATGCTAGGTACTACGGCTACGAAGACAATTAAGAGAAAGAGATAAATAAAGAAATGAATAGGAGCACTGTGCTGTGTGCCATCCCCATCTCTCCTCTTCGTTTACTCAGTCAACAATCATGTTGATTCTGCTTAATACCTTTTGAATCTGCGCACATCTAACTTCACTACCACTACCCCAGTCAAAACCACAAACATCCTTCTTTGGTGCCTTGCAATAACCTCTTTAACTGTCTGCCAACATTCTCTCTGGCTAAAGAATAAGGAATGGCCTTGATGAAAGGTGAGAGTGACTTCTTATAAATGCAATTCTAGACAATTCACTCCTCTGCTTAAAATCCTTTAATGGCTATGTAGGCCTTCTTTAATGAAGAATTCACTCTTTAAAAACCTAAATAGATCGATAGCCTTTTAAGAAATCAAAAAGTTACAAACTAACCTAACATGAGATAGAGGATTTATATTTCCTTATAAATTCATCCATCTCATTCACCTTTTCAAATCTGTTTGCATATTTTTCAAAGTACTCAATAATTCCTGACATAATCCATTTTTTTTTGTTTTAGTGTTCAATCTTTTGTTTTTGTGCCTTCTTTCTTTTTTTTCTTGATTAGATTAGCTATTGTCATATCTATTTTATTGGGTGTACCTTTAAAGTACATTATACATGTATTAATGATTCTACTGTCTTTCTATCTAACTCACTAGTTTTTAAGATGCTATCCTTACTTTCTTTCTTCTAATTCTTTCGGTTTATTTTGGTGTTCTTGTCTGGCTTCTTTAGTTGAATAGTTACATCACTAAAAATTATGTAAACAATCAATTTTGAAAGCTATAAATTTTCTTATAATCTTAGATTTAGTCATATTTAGTAGATTTTTATATATAGTGTATGAATTATGAGTGTCTCAAATGTTCTGAAATTTTGGGTTTTTTAATCTTTGGAAAAGTTAGTAGAGTTTTTTAATTAAATTGATAGAAATTTTTGTTTGTTTTTATATTTTTCTTTGAAATTGTTTACTAATTTTATTGCATTTAGGTTAGATTATTTTCCTTTGGTAAATTTGAGTGTTTGTTTTTTTTTTTTTTTTTACGGGGGAGTACCTTAATTTTGGGGTTGCTTTTTTTTTTTTGGAATATTACATGAGCATATAACCAACAGTCTGATAAAAAGATTTATTCTTTTAAGAGACTTTAAGTCATGTTGATGAAGAGAAGCTATGGTAGTTATAAGGTTAAGAAGAGATTGCAAAGATGATGGATGTCTTAGAAAAATGTTCAATTAAATTTCTGAGTTAAATAATTCCAGATAGAACCAAGTTCCATGGTAATGTATTACCATGGGAGTGGTTGGTGATAGATAAGATGATGAGAAAATACTATGGTCAGATGTGTGAGCCTCAAGCAGTAATGGAACTATACCATGAAAACCTCACTGAGGAATTAAGATGATGCTGGCTATACCCCTGACCTCCTCTTACATAAAATGTAAGAAACTCATGGTGCTCATGAACGAGGTCTTCAGTGCAATTTGCTATGATTTAGTTAGGCCAAGGAGGTTTAGCAAAAGTTCTTTAAAAACAATGAATATATAGTTAGGATTGACTCTATGTTTCTGTTTATTCCAGACAAACTCAGTCCAAAATATTTTAATTTGAAGAAAAATTACACGGACACACTAGAAAAAAAGAAAGAGATATTGTTTTAAAAATTCATATGAAATTTGAATTTTTCAAATTTTCTCCCTTCCTTCCAATGTAAATATTGGAAAAAGGAGAAAAATGGAAGTAATGATCAAGAAATAGGAGCCACAGAATGGTTTAGAAAAAAGAACTTTCCCTTGTCTCCAATTTTAAAGAGAAAATTAAAGACAACAGAGGGTAGATCATATAGCTGTGGAATCCACACTTGTACCCTTCCTCTTTTTTGCCCATTAAGTAAAGAGGCACTGCCTTCCTGATTAAGGCTAGCTCTCCATCTGAACTCCTGCACATCCTCGTATTTCCACAGGTAACTTACTTTCTGCTTTACCAATCTCTTTCTCATCTCTTTAATTTGTGGCTCATCGGCTTTTAAATATGCTTGAATGTCTTCTATCTTAGAACAGTAACTTCTTTCCAAAATAATAACCTTTCAGCTACTATACTGTGATTTTCTACACCTATTATCTCTTCTTCTTCACCTTCTATTCACTCATCAAACCTCTGTCACCTGGCCCCAGCTCCTTCAGCTTCATTGAACCTATAATTGTAAAGAAAACCAGTGATTTTTTTTTTTTTTGCTAAATCTGAATCACTTTTACATTCTAATGTTATATGACCATATACTGAAAGTGCTGAAAACTCCTTCTCCATCTTGAAACCATTTCTTCTCATAGGAACAGCACATTCCCTAATGGTCTTCCTAACTCTTTGAAACTCCTTAAAGTTTCCTTTTCAGCTTCTTTTTCATTGTCTACCCTTTCAATATTGGCATTCATTAGGGTGCTGTCCAGGTACCTCTTACTTCTTCACTCTTCTTGGTCACTTATCCATACCCATTGTTTTAACTATTATGTGTAAGTCGATGACCCTAAAATCTCTGTCCCCCACCCAAATCCTGCTCTTCTCTCCTGAAGTCCAGATCAGTATATACAGCTACTTGTTGAACATCATCTTTCCCACAAATACTTCAAACCAGCATGTTTACAACTAAAATTGTTATCTTGTCCTCACATGTGCTGGTCCCCATGTTCCTCATCTAGGTAAATGGCACTGCCATCCACTCAGTTGTTCAAACCGAAAACATTGAAGTTATCCTGACCACGCCTCTTCCCCCCACCCCAATTCACATTAATTCAGTTCACATTTCAAAATGCATCTACTCATCTCTATTTCCACTGAAACTACTTCACCTACAATCCATTCTTCATATTATGCCAAGCGATCTCTAAATGTGAATATGATCAGAACACACTCTTCCTTAAAAGAGTTCGATGTTACCTCATTGCCCTGAAGAAAACTTCAAATTTTTATAACTAGCTTCTTGGAGTGTCTCAGTTTTGTAAAGTATAACCTTGAAATGGTTTTAATTTTCTCCATTCATTGCTGGTGATCAATATTGACTCACCGTTCCCTACCAGAAGCAGGTTTCTTCATCACATTTGGGGCAGATTTTTTAACATCCAGGTCATTTTTGTCTATTAAAAGTCTGTTGGGTTTAAAACCCCAAGCTCTTGTTAGAGATTAATCTAATCTCCTCCTCTGTTCTTCTTGTTAGTCAGGTGGGTGGAACAGGGGAAGGGAGCCTCTTTCTTGTTCTCTCAGCTGGCTTAGGTGACCAGAAGCATGATCTACTGCTAAGACACTTCCTTTCCTTCTTTTAAAGTTCTAACTCCCAGGCTATGCCAAGGCAGAGTAAGGAAAGGCAGCAAGGTCCTCCCCTAAACTGCTGGTAGTTGTTTCAATCCTCTCTCTGTTGGTTGGTGCTGTTTCTCTGACAAATGCTCACTACCCACTTCTTCATTTTCTGGCTTCTACTTTTCTTTAAGATTTTCATTTTGACATAGAAGAGGCACTACTCCATCTTTCAGTTTGGGTGTCCTTCTTTCACCACTTTATCCTACATTCTCCTCTTCCTCTTGGCTCCCTCCCATCTTTAATGTTCAGAGTCATTGGTAGGAGTCAGTCATAGGGATAATTTGTTGTCTACAGAACAGGCCTCTTCAAGGTGTGCACAGACTTCTCCAGAATGTCACTTCAATGCCAGGCAAGTCTTAAGGGCTGATACACAGTACCAAGGAGGATGTGATGCATGAAAATATGCCACTCAGATCTCCTGCTGCAGGGAGCTACTCACCAGTGGCCTCAGCTGCCACCTTTCTGGGCAGCATGCTAAAACCAGGCTTCCCATGAGTTCTTCCCAGCTAGCAAATGAGCATGGCCAGAAAGATAACGCAGGACTCTCCTTCCAAACAGAAGACTCCTTTAATAGGTGACTTTGCTTGAGAACTTCCAGTTGGCTGAGATTTTCTTAGAACCATGCTGTAGACTGAGACTCTTACTACTCAACCCCCTTTGCTGTCTCCTTGCCTTAACAGGTTTAAGACATTTGTCATGGACTAAAAGTCTCTCTTTGCCTTCTCTGGTGTCTTCCCCATAATTCTTAATTGATGTCTCCCCCAATATATCCAATCCCATCTTGACTTTGGCTTCTTACAAGAACTGAACTAACACAATTGGAGCCCAGAGTAATCCAAGAAAAAGGCAGTAAGATGGCGATTTGGGACTGATTTACTCATTGCCCAGTGACCAATGAGGATGCTGTACTGAGTGGCGTATGGTACATGGGTAGTCTCTGGCACAAGGTAGCATCTCATATGCTAAAGATTTCACAAGTAGTGATCTAGAGAAACTCCCCAGGGAGGAGAACATCACTGCAGGTACAATGATTCAAGCTTTTGAAAGATATGAGAGTACAATACCTATAAGACAGCAGAGCCTGTCAGTGACTGCTAAAATATATAGATGCCCTGCAGAAGAAAATGAAAAATGGAGGGTCCTTGTCAAGCATTTAAAGGCTAAGTGTGAGAGCCAGAGGGCTTCTTTAGTAGCTTATCTCTTGCAGTAGAAAAGCTGATACAACTGAGTAGCTGATTAGATCTCTGAATGTTAAAGTCAGAGCTCCTAAGATGTTTAAATGTCCAAAAAGCTTTGAAAATGTTGACAAAATTTTGGACCCTGAAAAATGGGATGAGGGCATCTGGATGGATATTCTGAGACTGTTGGCTCTGCATGCACACCCTAGCCCCTCAACAATCCCCAGAGCTTGCAGCAGTCTTCCTTGTGAGAGCTAACATGTCCCCCAGATGGGAGATTTCTTCCCAACAAGGTAAGAGGCAGCCCCCTCAAAAGCTACCCCTACCTCATCACCTATATTCCAGACTTAGGATCTGCTGAAGATATGCTGGGCCCAATAAGGGAAAGAAGAGATTATATACTGGGAGTACCTATAAAAATTATCTAGCCTATACCAGTATGGATTTTGAGGGTGTTTGATCAAGAGCGTTGGAATGTAAGAGTGAATAAGCAAGAATTTACTGACTTGAAAGAACTTTCTAAAGACATCTAAATAATTCTCTAGACAAGGATCCTAGGGGTTGGAGCAAACTCACTACTAGGGTGGCTCTATTAGAAGCCTAGAGAAAGTGGTGTCCCAGTTTGTATAAAGTGCAGATGCTTGAGTTACCTTGGAATACAATAGTGGAAGAAATAAAGAGGCCAAGGGACATGGGCATACCAGCGTAGATGTGTTATGTGAGGTCAGAAGATCCAGTAGAGAATTCTGTTTTACAAGAAAGTCCAGAGGACACACCATTCACCAAGGCCATCAATAATGCACTGATGACAGGGGCAGCACAATCACTAAAAAATTTAGTGGTGGCTCTCCTCTGCAGGCCAGAGATGAGAGTAGAAGAAGCAGTCTTAGAACTGACAAAGCTGGACTTATTAATATCCATGGGGATGATGGAGCCTTGAAGTATTGGAGGTTAGGTGGTGGCACTTAACTGCCAGAGCCAGAAGCCCATAATTATCATAACTGGCAGGGACAGAGGGCAACAGTGGGATTTGATCTTCAGGGAGTTTTACAGATGGCTAATTGAGCATATTGTTCCTAGGAGCAAAATAGATTGCAGCCAAAAAAGGTGCTATAAAATCATACAGCCAGAAAAAGGAAGAGTGGAGGAGCAGGAGGCCAAGGACAGTTATTCCAATTGAAAGTCAAGATTTCTTGCTCAGTTCCCAGACCTGAGTCAGATTTCAGATGTGGAACTGATTGGCACAGCTCATTCTGGGAGGGATGGTGCCACCATTAAATACCCAAAGGAGGCAGAAGTCATTGTCCTTTTATATCTTCATTTAATTCATTAGTCTAGACTCTGCAGAAACAAGATCAATCCCAGAGATAGACTACAGAGTGCAGAAAGCTCAGCTGAGTAGTAGATGTGATCACGCTGATCCACTACATTGATGACAATAGACTGATCAGACAGGACACGAAAGAGGTGGCTAGTTCAGTGGAGCCACATGTACTCCAGAGAATGCGAGACAAACTCTGTGAAGATTGGTGAACCTGGCCTGTCGGTGACATTTCGAGGATTCCAGTGGTTAGGGCTATAATGGGCTATTCCTTCCAAGATAAATTGCATCTTGCCTGTCCTACCACAAAGAAGGAAGCATGGTACCTGGTAGGCCTTTTGGGGTCTAGATAACATGGATTCCACCCATAGGAGTGCCCAGGTGCCAAGTGACATAGACCAGCAGTCTTCAACCTTTTTGGCACTAGGGACAAGTGCTCCTATGTGAATCTAATGCCTGATGATCTGAGGTGGAGCTGAGGAGGCGATGCTAGTGCCGGGGAGCAGCTGCAAATACAGATGAAGTTTCACTCACTCACCTCCTGCTGTGTGGCCCGGTTCCTAAAAGGCCAGAGACCAGTACCAATCCATGGCCTGGGGTTTGGGGACCCCTGACATAAATGACTACCAGCTTGAGAGTGGCATAGAGCAGCAGGTCCAGCCACAGTACAAGTAGCCCTGCCATTGGGAAAACAGAGTCCAGCTAACTCTGTGGGCCATGCAGTCCAGCCAGCGGTGGAAGAAGATTCAGTTTGGAGTTTGTGGTAAACCCAGTGGGAGAATCACAATTCGGGTCCTTTGTATTCTGGAACAAGACTGTGGCTTCTACAGCAGAGAATTCATTATACAGCTTTTGAGAAACAGCTCCTGGTATGAAACACTTGACTGTGGGATGCCAAGTAAACAGGCATCTCAAAATTCTCATTGAGTTGGCTTCTATCAGAGTCATCAAGTAAAAAAGTTGGACAGGTCACACTTGTGTGAGGTTATCCCAGCCAATGACTGAGCATAGTGGGGCTAAACCACAGGTCCATTCTTGTGATAAATGGGTCTCCTTCTGCGGGCCACTGTGGCTGGAGCACTCCCCATTGGCTTGGCTGGAACCCTCCTTGGAGCTGTACTGCAGTTTGCTGCAGGTCAAGTCTCCTCCTATACAACTGTCCTTTCGAAAAAACAGGTGCCTGTCTCTGCCCACCTTCTCAACTGCCCTCCCCTTTACCCTTACAGGTACTTCCACCAATTAATCTCTTGAGCAACTAATCCCATCTTAAGTCTGCTTTTATGAAGGTCCAAACTAACACAGAGGAGCCTTTTGGTGTTAGTCTATGAGAGAAAAAAGCCAGAAAGAGTAAGAAACTCCTTAAGGATTTGTTTTTCTTGGGGAATTTTTTTCCCCTGGATATTTTCACCAAATCTCTGGTAAACAACTTCAAGTAATGAGTTGTTTGTCCCCAGGCTAGCCCTATACTCTCATATTTCCCCAGGCTGCTCCCCTGCACAGCATTGTCATATATTATAATTCTGACTACAGCAGGAAGTGAAGACCCTGAGCTCCAACTCAGGCCTCCCAGGCCAGAGGGCTCTCATTTTATCTTCAGGCCTCCCATTCCAATTCAGCTTTAACTGGTGATCATTAAAACAGAAAGAAGTGTGCTGATCGTAGTCTTGTGTGGTCCTCCCACCCGCTCTCCCTTTACTTTTATTCTTCACAGTGTTGTAGGTGGCCCAGTAGGGAGCCACAGGGCCTGTATACACATATGGCCCTCCCTAGACGAATCATTGTGTGGTTCTGACAGGGTTTCGGAATCCACTCTGCCCAGGGCTTTTGTCATCTACAGGAAAAGTCCCCTGAGGGTTTGATGGAAGTATCTGGAGACGAGAGCACTACTGTGCTAATCACCTTTCATTTGAACTAAAATTAACTATTATCAATGACCTCCACCAAGAACACCCTCACTTGTAAGCAAGAAATCCCCTGGCCAGTAGTGGCTGCCTTCATTGCAGTAACGCCTGATGCTCTGAGAGCATGGGTTTCTACAAATATCTATCTCCTCACTCCCGAGTAGTTGTAGACATTAGCTTGCCGTAAGAGGCACACGTTACTTTTATATGCCTTTTTCAAAATACATTATTGTCGAACACTAATTCCTGGAGATGTTAACAATTGTTGTGCTACAATGGTTCCATAGAGTTAAACTCATTAAACAAGGAGGCCAGTAGACCGAGGTGGTTCTAAGGCCACCGTGGACTAAGTAAGCAAACCAAAATCCAAGTCTGTAAATGCCTCAAGGTTAAGAAATCAAAACCTAAGGACAACCAATCACAAACAGCCAGCTGAGCTTTAAGCTAGTTTATAGTTTATAGCCAATTCTTTTTTTCTTTTTCTTTTTTTTTTACTTTCTTACTTTCTCTATATAACTCTTTTCCCTGGCTCCTGTCAGAATGCTCCTAGCCTCTTCAGTTTGTTGTTGCCTTATTCAAATTGATTTTTGCTCAAATAAAACCTTAACATTTTTAATATGCCTCAGTTTATCTTTGGACAATGGTTTAATATATTTGGAAATGCTAGACTGAAAAATATATTTAATAGAATACAAAAAAATTTTTTTGAACTTCAGGGCTTCTCAGTCTTTAAGATGACTAAGAGCATTGTGAATCTCCAGTAGGAAAATAGAGTATATAACATTTTTCAAAATTATTTACCACAAAACCCAGTGAATCCATCCTGATTTCTGTAGGGTGACATTCCACAAGTAATGCCTCAGGGTATTTGCAAAATTCAAAGCTAAGTGGTGAAAAGGATGTAGGGCACTGTCCTGTGTCTAATAAGTGTCTCGTCTGGAATCAGGCAGGAACCTCTCCTTGGAGCTTCCTGCAGCCAGAGCCATCAAAACTGGGAACAATTTGATTTTAACATCCTGGATGCTTCTCTGGCAGCATGATAAGTGTATAATTCCAGTCCATGCCTTCGACCTTAAACAATGCAAGATCCAGACTGTGAGGTGTGAAGTTCATTATTTTAGTTCCTTTTTCCCCAGATTCAGTTGGGTCCCATCAAAAAACAAAGCTTGTGGTGGCTGAGAAAAACAAGTCACAGTTTGAATTCATTTGGCAATGAAGGGTAATAGATTGTGTCCCTCATTTTCTCCTTTGGCAACACTAAAATTTCCAAGCTTTTGCTAAATAAACTGTCCCTGTTTATGTGACACACTATTAGCAGCCAAGAGTCCAGACTGCCCTTCTGTTTGAAGGTCTCCTGAGTTGTGGTTCGTGTTCAGACCTAATTCACATCATAATCCAATGTTCAGCAAACGCCTCCAGGATGCCTATACCTTCAGAGGCTCCCTGGGAGATGCTGCCGCCTAAACATAACCTGAATTTCTTTAAAGTGAACATCTTTGCCAGTTCCTCTCTGGAGTTAAGGACTCATTTCCACTTAGATGAGTATGGCAGACCCAAGGAGGGAAGACAGCTTGAATCAAATGGAAAAGATTTAAGTGCTTGGCTGATACTCAAAGCAAATCCTAGGGATCAAGGCTTTGGGAGGAGCATTTGTCATCGATTTTCTTACATCTTGAGGCCCAGTCTGACAGTCAGACATAGTTCAATTTTTTAATAAATACCCCATGGCTAGCTCAGGGACACTAGCCTCAGAGGACTATCGGCAATATAAAGGGAATTGCTGCCGCACAGTGGCATGCGCAGTAGTTACATGTAATTTCTTTCAAAATCTTCATAAATTTTCTTCACATGACATTGAGGATTTATTTAAATATTTTTTATATTCATGGATTTATTACTCACTTCTTTTCACTAGGATCTGAGGGCATGGGTTTATTTGCCAAATATGAGATTTTTCCAAACACACTAACTCGTTTTCCATCTTTATTTTGCTTATTCTTCATTAGTGCCTAAAAAGTGAACTACTTTGCCTCTCATATAGCAATAGGACACTGTGACTTTCTTCTTTGCTATTTTTTTCTGGAGAAGTGTCACACTATGAGTAAAGTAATTTTTATATTGGGACCCACAAAATGGAGACCTTCCCAGTGGTCTGGCCCATGTCACAAATATAAACCTCAGCTCAAACTTACAGGAAATGCCTCACTGTCAAGGAAACCTAACAAATACCAGTCATAATCCTCCAACTCAGTTATAGCTAGCTTACCTGATCCTAGAAAATAAGACCTGCTGGCCTTATAAGGAAATCTCTGACCTCCTAGCCAGTCATGGCCTGTTTCTGCTTTGCTTCTTCTGAGGCTTACAGAGCTCATCTTGCTTAGGTCCTTTGGACAGCGTGCTCCCCTGTTTCTGAGGCATTTCACTCCCCTGATCCATGGGTTGTTTTCTCTTGAGTAATGGACACCAAACTTATTACTAAATTGTTTTAGTTTTGTCATTTGGCAGTTTATATAAGAAGGCCTATTTGCTGAGCAACAACAGGCAGGCTGGCAGAGAGGCGGCCTGTAAAGTGAGGGCTGGTGGAAGGGATTAGGGGAAGTCAGGACAGAATTAATGGGCACGTAAACAATGACTGGAAGATGTCAGAGACCCTGTGTGCTTGCGCCCCGTTTAATCACTCCCTTATCTGCACAGTATGTTGTAGCTTTTGTGCATTCACCTTGTGGCTTAACTGCACGGACCTTTGACGATGCCCTTTTCCTAAGGGAAACGTTGGCACCTCTAGCCCACAAAAGACAAGAGCACTAGCCGAATACATTTTCCAGGATCGTGTTTTTTTTTTTTTTTTCATGTCAAAGGAAATAAAATGAAAATTACAGACAATTTTGTAGGAGAAAAAAATAATGAAAGGATGTGAAGCTGGAAGCACAGACCTTAATAGGGGGCAGGAGTAGAGCAGCTACAAGGGACACAGTCAACACAAGAAAGCTTATCCCTTGGCACGGGGTAGGGCAGTGCTGGGGGAAGGCTGGAAGGAATCTATACCTAGTAGATGAGACAGTCCTTTCACCTAGCAGCTCTTTTCTAATCAATTTACGGGAGGCAAAAATTCAGATTATGTGCTGGAAGCCATTTGCAATCCTTAGTATAGTACTCTCGTTTCCACAAACTGAGATGTTTTCTACAATTCTCCTTATTCTACAGTAGTAGAATAAATTATTCTTTATCTGTACTGCATCTTGTAGCTTGCGGACATAGATCTATTATCACAATTACCACCCCCATTTGATTACCCGTCTGCCTTCTGTTTTAAACTAATCCTGGAGGCACAGCTGGCATGCCATATTCATCTCACTTTCTCGGTGTCTAGCACAGTGCCAGGTATTTAATAAGAGCTCAGCTTATGCTTGTTAGACTTAATTGAATTGAATGTGGCCACAGTGGGAATGGAGAGGGGAAACAGAGGTATAAAACCTACTTTCTTTTTATACTCAGAAGGAAATTAAGGACAGAGTTCCTAGAATCATTAAGTTTCATTTTCCCACCTGCAGCCTGAAATCCGTTAACTCCAATTAGGTTGATGCAGACATGCAAGTATTAACCACACACCCTACCTCCTTTATATCTCAGCCTGAAAACTGAGGTTCTGTCTCCATAGTTCACAGCCTAAACAAGCCAATCTGGGTTTGTAGCAGCCACTAGCTGCTCCCTGTCCTTGTCAGACAGAAAAACAGATACATGACCTATAGCTGTCACAAATTACAGTGCTCATGCTACCCGGAATAGTACAAACTATTCTTTCTTTTCTCAACAGTCAATCAGTCTAGATGTGGAAAACCCATTAGGGTGACTTTGCTGTGATTCCCCTGCCTCTCTCATCTGCTCATCGCATCCATGCAAGAAGGCCTCTGGGCCTATTTCTTTTTGTAAGTTAATTAAGATTGGGGACAGCCACTGCTACTGATAGGAGGTAATTACACACACGATAAGATTTTATTATTAATCTCTCCCTCAAACTGCTCCATACTCAATTTTCCATGGCTTGGTTTCATCTATTGCTCCTAATTAGAGCCAGCTCCTGCCTCCTCGATTCATCAGGTATTTATCAAGCATCTTATGAGCATAAGGCTGTGTCTGTAACTACTGGCAGGCAAAGGACAAATCTAAACGTAACCTCTGTTTGATCTTCAACATGTTCACTACTAATGCATATAAGTGGGACAGCTCAAGACCTTGGCAGGAAGTGATCACCTTGTTACTGCTGGGGTATTTAAACAGAGATTTCACTCATCCATTCATTTGTTCATTCAGTCAACCGGTAGTTACTAAGTGCTCACTGTGGACAGAAATCCCTGTACTGTCCACTCTTTTACTCCAATGTCTAGTAAGATGAGAATTATGAATTGGTGGTGGTAGTGGTTTGGAGATGAGATCTGAGTTCATTCTCTATCAAAGTTTAAACTCTCTGACTCTCCTGATAGACCTGGACAAAGCTAATTATTCAGACTAATCCTGTCTAAAGAAAGGACATTAAAGCTATTTCAAGAAAGGCACCATGAGCTATCGTTTTCCCTCCTGGATCTCATTTATTCATTTTTATATATTTTCTAGTGAGTTAAAAAAAAAAAAAAATTCCTTGAAAGGCAGTTATCAGGTTATCTGTAGCCATAAGGCTCCCTATTTGCTTAAAGGAAAATTTTCTTATTGATCTCCTGAGTGTCATGGAAAGCAGATGCAGGGGACTTATGTCCTCAGAAGTTTGGGGACCTCTTTCCTGGACCTCTTTCCTCTGGGCAAGCTGAGCATTACCACACTACAGAGAGGTGCACTGGCACCCTCTAGTGGCTGACTTTTGTCAAGATGCTTTTTGCTTCTATCCTTGCCTGGTAAGTTCAAAGACAATTTGTTCTATACCCAACTTCACTCCTGATAGACTGGAGCAACTTGACCTGAATGTGATGATTACTTCAACATTCTTCCTCTTAGAGACAGTCTCTTCTTCAGTCATTATGTGCTTGTATGCATAAAGTACCAGCCTTGGCACTAAAAAAAAAAAAAAAAAAAAAAACAGATTGGAATCCCAGTCTCAAACGAGAATATGGTTGCTACTGATTTTCTCTAAACCTCAATATGGGGACTATTGTGATTATTGAAATAAGCAAATGTAGTAAGATATCACAGGAAGCACACCAAGAGACAAACAGTGCATTAAACAAGTATTCTCTAAGGAGACTGCCCACCTATTATTTTTTACTCTGGGTATCAGAAATTTGGCTTTAATAGTCAAATGGAATCCAAATATATGAAAATAACTAGATGGGTACAGTGATTCTTAACAAATCTTTCAGCCATTTTAATAAAGTACTGAGTTAAATGCTCTGCTAGGAGAATTGAACACAACTTAATCTACACATTTATCAGAACCTTGTGTGTATATCTTAGATCAGTTGCAGAGCTCAGGCTCCAAGTTCTTCTTACTAAAGATCTGGGGTTTGTTTTAACCCATGTAATAAGGAAATGGAAGAGAATTCAGATTGGACCAGCAGCAAAACTGAGAGTCTCAACTAAATAGGCCATTCTTTGAGTGTTAGCTTTACGTTTTGAGCAGTGCAGGGCAGAGGCTCTCTCTGTGACCTGGGCTTCTGCAGACCTCTGCTGTCACAACTTCCCTGAAGAAGCAGTGTTCTTGATGGGCTGTGATAGTGTGTGGGGTGGGAAATGAAGTGGAAGCCAAAAATACATTCTTCCATTTGTGCAACACTGTTGCATCCCCTGTGCAACACCATTAAATGTTGCAAACCACCTTCTGTTCACAAAAGTGGCCACAGCTATGTGAATTAAAGGTGTTTTAACTTCAACACCTGCACTTTTTCAATCTCACTGTAGTTTTCAAGCAGACCTGTATTTAATTCTTGATTCTATCACGTATTAACTGTGTGGCTTTGGGCAAACTATTTGATGAGTATGAATGTTCCCATCTCCCATAAAACAATAATATCTACTTCATTGAGTTGTCATGAAGATTACATGAGATAATGCAGATAGAGAGCTAGCTCAGAATCTGGAACTTATGTGTGTTGACTAACTATTGTTGAGTACCATTACTAAATCTTCTACAAGTAATAAAGATGTTTAAATAAAGAAAAGTTTTAAATGATAAAAAGTTATTTAAAAAATCTTTATAATTTTAGATGTGTTCCATGGTATATTTGAACCATTTACTTGCAAAAGCCGAAAATCACAGCACTGTCCCACTGATTGTTGGAGAAGATGTGATGGAAAAATTTGTGCTTGGCCCTTGTACAAGTCAAGGCCATAATTGCATTCACTCTTCGGGCAGTCTTCAGGGCCCCATCTCAAACGCCATGATTATGAGCAGGGTTATTACAGAGCCTACCAGTGACCTCATAAAAGCCATCAAGCCGGCTTGTGTCAGAGTGCTCTGCGCTGCCGGCGAGGCTGCTCAGAAGCTGGAATAAAACGCCGCTCCTCGGAGCCCGGCCAGCCAGCTGAAGAACTGCACGCATCATCCCCTGTCCGCCACAGAGTGGCGCTAAAGAGTCACTCGGGGAACGCGCCTCGTAGTGGCCAGGACTTGCTAAAGAGTTACAAGCGCGTTTCGTATGCGTAAGTCAGTGAATCTGAAAAAGAAAAAAAGCACGAAATCTTTTTCTTCTTTCTTTCTTTTCTCTCTCTCTCTCTTTCTCCCTCCCTTCCTCCCTCCCTTCCTCCCTCCCGTCCTTCCTTCCTTCCTTCCGTCTCTCCCTCCCTATCCCCACCCCGCTTCTTTTCTTTCATCAGTTCTCCGCTTGGCTTGTAATTCCTGAGGCAAGCACTACGCTGCTTTTATTGTTATTTCTTGATAGAAATGGGCAGAGGGGGGTCACAGAATCTTTCTCCTGATCACCAGGCAGCTTGGTGTCTGTCACTAACTTCTAGGAGGCATTTAGAAACCCCTGAGGCTGGTGCCAGTTTCAGACCATGTTAGGGGCAAAATAGTACATTTCCAGGGCATTATGGGGAAAGGCAAGTAGGAATGAGGAGGAAGTGGGGGGAGTGTATGCTGTGTTCAGAGAGAGTGTAAACAGGGGTGCGATTGATGCAGTTGAATTCTTGCAGGTATGTCAAGGGGAAAGGTCTGCAGAGAGTATCACCATGCGGGTCTTTGACCCATTCACATCTCCACACCAAACGGTCATACAAGTGATAATGGTAATGTAAGATGAGGAAAGACGAGGCTCAGCTGCTAGAAAATGAAGGTAAAAAGAAGGCCCAGACAGATAGCTAGAAAACAATCTAACTTTCACTGACTTCAAGATCCTGCTATGGCTTCCGATTCCATTCAAAGTAAAAGTCGCGGCCTTCCGTGTGCCCTGCCAGCACTTGTTTCCTATTTGATCTCATCACCCCCCGCCCGCTCTCCTCCTCCCTTCCTCTGCCCCAGTCCCCTCTCCTCCTCCATGCCGCTCCTCAAAGCACCAGACATGCTCTTGCGTCGGCGTCTTTGTACTCAGGTTGCCCTGCCCAGAATGTTCTCACATATCTGCTTCACTCTCTCCCTTACCTCCTTCAGGACTTTTTCCATGAGGCCTTTTTTAGGCCACTCTATTTCAAATTGCAACTCTTTCACCTCTTTATTTTTCTTCACAGCACATATCACCTTTTAACACACTATGTTCTTCGCTTACGTATTTTGTTTATTGTCGGCTTTTTCTTTCCTGAATGCAAGTTCCATGAGGAAGCAGAGGTTTTCCCTGTGGTCTTTATCACCCAGAACAGTGCCTGGCATATGTTAGGCACTCGGGGCATATGTGTTGTACAATGATGAATATTGGACTTGCTGTTCTTGGCACCATTCCTATGGGCCTAGAAGCTCCAGGGAGTCACAAGTCTTGAGCACAGGGGGCTCACACACAGGTATAAAGGTAGGGGATGTAATCCTGCAGGTCCTCAGAGGGCTAATGTGTTTAAGACTCAGCAATAGAGTCCTTCCAGTCTGAAGAATGGCCACCCAACTGACTTTGAGAAATAGGTATAAGATTAGGAACACCAGTGAGTAAGTCTCTGTCATCAGGACCCTTCAGGTGTCAGAAAATAAAAACCAGTGTCAAGATCTGTCCCCATGAGAGAGAGCAGTCATGTATTGAAGGCAATATATGTGTGAAGTTTGGAGGCAACCCCCTTAGTATCCAAATTACCCAAGGCCTATAGACAAGATTGGGCTGTGTGTACTTTGATGTGGCTCTGGACTACTCCCCTCCCCCAACTTCCTGGCAAAAGTCAGCTCACATCTCAGCCTGGCCCTTATTAGTCCAGATTCACATCCTGAGGCTTCTCCTGGGATTATTTTACAGGCACGAATGGCATTTCAAAACTGAGTTGGATGTCTGAGACAGATGAGAGGTAAAAGATGTCTGAGGATTTTATCACCCAGTTCCTCATGGAGATGCTCAGTTGTAAGATCTTCAAGGGCCAAGTGCTTCTTGTACAAGTTCTTACATAATCCTCGTGCTGACCTCACGAGGGAGACATGTTTAAACGGCTGAGGAAAATGAGTCTACAGAAAGGTTCAGTGTTTGTCCAAGCTCACATGGGAGGTAGCAAGTGGCAGCATGGAGGCATTCTTCCAGATCTAGCCCTGAAGCTATGTGTGTTTGTCTAAACCACATTGTCACATGATATCAGTGCCAACAAGCTGGGTCTTTTCTGCCTGTTTGCTCACAGCTAGCCTGCCTGAATTGTGTCAATGTGACCTCGCTGATCTGGAAAGAACATTGTATGGTTTGGCCAGCAACCAAGGCATAATGGGAACAAACAGAGCCCAAGTTGGTTTTAATGTATAGCATGGTGACTATTGTTAACAATACTGTATTGTATATTCAAAAGTTGCTAAGAAAGTAGATCTTAAAACTTCTCATCATAAGAAAAAATTGTGTAACTATATATGGTGACAAATGTTAATTAGACTTATTGTGATCATTTCACAATATATACAAATATCGAATTATTATGTGGTGCACCTAAAACTAATATGCTGTATGTCAATTATATCTCAATTAAAAAAAAAAAAGAAAGAAGAATTTTGAGAGGAAAAACCCGAAGTGGTCAGAGGACTCCATGGACCCACAGAATATCTCTTTCCAGGAAACCAGTTAAAGGCTGTATTGATATTTACTCTTCTCATTAGTTGTAAATGAGATTTTGGTAGAAGATAGTGTTAATTATTCTAAGCAAAGGACAGTGCTTAAGAAATGAAATACCATCACCTGAATTACATCATTGGGTTGATGTGCAAGATGGCTGCCTTGTTCTGTGGAGCAATTTTAAAACACTTTAGAGATATCATTTTTTTGTACCTCACTATTATTTCAGAATGTCAACTGTTCAGCAAGGATGACTCTCCTCCACTTATGATGAAGAGAACTGAGGTAGCAGAGATAAAGGCTGCTTCCTGCTGCCTTTTTCTTCCCAGTAATCCTGATTGCCCTGCCTCATCCAGGCAGACTTCTTCTCATCTCTAATCTATCTTCCGTTGGGGATGAAAGGTGATATCCAGATGGCTGGAAAAAGAATAAAGTCCTAGCAAAGTTTTAAAAAAAAAGATCCCAAGTCAAGCCTGATTTATGTGTTCTTTCTGTCAGTCTGTGGGTAGGTCCTATGGTAGCCAGACGGAGAGCTTCCTCAAGCATTAGAGAACAATGTCCTTCACTAGGTCTCAATGCTGACTGAGCCTGAGAAGGAGATTACTGAAACACCCACGTCAAAGTGTTTGGCTAGCAAGACGAGAAATGATCTCCCTCAGGTGTTTTCTCTGCGTGGGGCCCATTCTGTTTTACTTCTCCCAGGATGTGGCTGCAAGCCCCATTGAGGTAGCAAGTGGTATCAAATGCAGAATTCATCCAACAAATGTATTAATTCAGCAAATATTTTTTGACCATTCAGCATGTGCTGAGAACTCTAAAAATGCATGTGAAATTAAACCTTGGGTTGTGAGTCTCCAAGGGTCATGCAGTCTTCTTTTTTGATGGTGATAGGAACATGAGTATTATGAACTAGGTCATATATGGGAAAATTAGTCACTGGTGCTCCTCGACGCATTTTATTAAGGCTGTCCTTGGCCCTTGCATTCTCCATAGCTATCTATTACATTTCCCTGTAATAGACCAGGGACACTTGATGTTCTTGATTATAAAGTGGCCTAATTGAATGGCTACATATTCTGGATTATTTTCTTAGACCCATCCTCATCTAATGTTACCAATTCTGGGTCTCACTATTTAGAAGTTCAGATAAACTCATTCAGGTTAATGTTCCTAATTAGTTAACATATCACCCTTATTAAAATTACATTTCAAAGCAATACATTATACTTCCACTTAATGGAATGACCAATGGTGGACAATTTGCAGGGCATAGCTGCCTCACTAAGTATATTGGTCCAGGATGTATATGTCATTCCCAGCACATATCATTTAGTTTAATGGAGTGAGCAGTCACCTGTGGAAACAGCCCTGTTTCTGGGGTAGAGGGAGACAGATATCACCTGTTCTAAACCCAAGTAACACAGGTACTCCTTGATTTCAAGAGAATCCCATCCATCTTCTCTGCAAACTCAAAAACAGATGCTATTTCTCAGGTTTCTTTAAAATGCTATCGGACAACCAAATAGCCTTTTAGAATTCTGATGCAATCTGTGGTTACCATGACTACAGTCCTTGGCACTGTACATCAAGTGTGAACATTATCAGTGCTTCTCCAGATGCCAGCAATCACTTTACAGCATGTCGCTCCCTGACATCAGTGTGCTTTTGCTTCTAAGTGCCTGCACCTGATGATCTCTCCAGAGGGAAGCCCTTGGGCTGCTAGAACCTTTGCTGAAAGTGTCTGGGAGTTTACATCCCCCTGGAGTAGGCCTTAGCCAAGGATTAATGTGCAAGGGGTATTGAAAGTCCAGCTCAGAGGCAGAACTTCAGAATTCCTCTGTAAGACCTGGATAAAGTTACCCTTAGTGCGATTTCGCCTGAATCACAGTTATTTGGCTTTCTCCTCCCCTTCTCTGTTTTCCCCAGCTCTTCATCAGTTTTTCCTGGGCCTGGGAGCACTTTCTTTATAAATCATTTGCACATCCTCGTTCCAGGTCTTCTGGGGAACTCAGTTTAAGACAGTACATGAAGACAAGCAGCACGCCAAACCATTGTCCACAGGGGGCAAAAATAACAATGTTTCAGACTAAATGAAGGCCTCTCGAAAATGTATTTTACTTCGAACCAGAAGCCTCTTTGACCTGATATACATGTGCACACACTCGCCTCCTCCCCCCATGCTCCTCTTGGGGGCTTTCACAGCATTTAACAGGCTATGTGTCTGACTCTTGTGTCTGACTAAAAACTCCTGTGTTCTGATTACAGTTGGAATTTTACGTGAAACGATTGAAGAAACCACGTGTTTCTGGGCAACCACAAAGCCCTGTGAGCTCTCTTGGACAGGAAGGTGCACAAAAGCCATGGGGATGAAAGTGGCATTAAATATTCCTCTCATAAAACACAGACCAAAACACACTGAGCACTGTGTTAATTTTCTGATAATGCATTTGGTATGAATATTTTTGCAATTTTGATGAAATCGTGTAAAATATAGCAGGCTACAGGCTGGGCCCCTGCTTGGAAGACGAGGAGGAATGAGACGATGCAGGTTATATCTCCTTAGCTGCAGTTGGCAGCAGGTGGGTTACAGTTAATGTCTAGATTCTCTCTTACACTGCGCCAGGGAATTGCTGGAAGAAATCATACTCTCCCATAATGTCATGACCCCAGCCCAGATTGCTTAGGGAAGAAATTTTAAAAAATACATACTTGCTGATCCTGTGATATATTAAATGATATATTAAATATCGTTTGCCAACCACAAACGATATTTCAGGACTACTGATTTGTCTTGAGGAATAGTCATTCAAGAGGCTATGAAGGGCGCTAACCACTCCTCACAGCACGGTTTTCTTTATAAAGCCTCTGAGCTCTTAAACCATCAGCCAAAATTGAATGGTTTAAGAGAGACCAGCTTACATGTATGCCAGAATCAAACCTAACTAAATTGGGGATTTGTGATGAAAAATAATTAGGTCTCAGAATGGACAGCATCAGGCAGAAGCAACAAACTGAGACAGTCAGCGTGTGTCTTCCTCATCAGTGAGGCTAAATTAGTGAGTCTGAATGAACTCATGGCACCAGTCAAGGGTTAACCATATCCTATTAGTCAATCATGAAGAGTGGATCATGCCAATGAGGCAACTTGATAGGCTAGACCCATAAATGAATTGATAACAAAAAATCAACATGTGATTAATTCATTATCTACTATTACTTCTTAAGTCAAAGGATAACTTTCTTATTAAACAATAGTATGAAGTGAATGAATCAAGTTGCTGACCCTCCAAGAGGGAGATGAAAATCAATCAAGAGCTAGCCAATGACTAGACAATCCCCAAATTTTCCTACATGGGTTTGGTACACCCTCTAAGAAATAAGATGAAATCACAAAACATAGCAGGTAAACTAAACCTAACATAAATGAGTCCAGGCTTCATTTTCTACTTCGTGGACATTGAAAAATTTCTTCGCAAGCATTGTATAACTATCCGGGATGAATAAATTAAAATAGGCCTTATAGACTAGCTTAATTAGGTCTGTGGCTTATAAATTGACTACTTATATTCCATTTCTAGTACAGTTACTGGCAATAGCACCCAGCACATTGCAATGACGATAATAGGTTTAAAATAGAAGTTTTATGAATGAGATCTAATATGATACTTGCCCTAAATAATCTTATACTATTATAAAATGATATCAAATTATCACAATCAAGAGTAATAAATGTACCTTGAAATTTTCCCAAATATTTTTCAAACATGATTCATTTTCTTGAAGGAAGGCACAAGGGCCAACTTCCCATTAACTGTCTCTATGTCATTCTTTCCCACTGATGCTGGTGGGGGCCACAGACTCCTCCTTAGCACAGTGCTCCAGATACTAGGTGCCAGTTGATGGTAAGGAGGAGTATACCTACTGAAAACATGATGGATTCTGATAGAGAAACACGAGTTGAAACCTAAATTTCATTAGACTTTATGATGTTTAAGAGGGGATGGTTTAAGATGAGGTGAAAGGGGAAATTGAGAGCCACATCCTTTCTGTACAATTGCCAAGCACTACTTTCTGAGCCTTAGATGTATTAACTCATTTCATCCTCACAAAAACTCTATGCAGGAGATGATGTTAGTTTTGTTTTTTATGTTTTTATTTTATTTTATTTTAATCTGTGGAATTGAGATAATGAGGCCTAGAAAGTTTAGGGATCTTAGTGAAGAATGCACAGCTGGTAATTGTTAGAGCCGAGATTCAAGCTCACATGTTCTGGTTCCAGGTTCTATATTACTAGGTTGAAAAGAACTTAGCAGAAGAGGTAGAGAACGTACAGAGACTAGAAAAAGTTGAAATCATTAAAATTAAGGAAAAAAAGATAAAAAAGGGCAAGTGAGAAAAGAAACCAAAAAAAAAAACAAACCATATTTGTAACAATGTTTTTTCCTAGGATCATAACAATGCTTTAAAAATGTCTCTGATTATATATATATATATATAATGCATATATTACATATATACATTATATGATTATATATTATACATCATGACAAAATATATATTATATATGTGGGTATATACTCTTGTACATATCAACAAATAGTGACAATATGACATTAACATTTTTTTGAAATATAAAATAACACTAAAATTTGACCTTTTCCAATTATTCTGAGTGATAGTCCATTTTCTGAAGAGGAGTGAAGGGTAAATGTCAGATGCTTGAATCACAGAATACTGAAAAGGTTAAGGCAAAAGCAAAGCGTTGCTATCATTCTTGTAGTATGAGACATGGTAATACGTAAATTTACTTTATTTTGAGATTGTTCTTATGGTGCCATGAAAGTCTATTTTCATGGACAATGATTAGGACAAAAATGCAGGATAGTGAAGTTCAAGACTCAATTCTCGAAAGTCATCATCAAACTTTTCTTTAATTATTTAAGAAAAAAAAATCATAATGTCCTGTGTATTTCCTAGAGGACATGACTATCTACCTGTTACACACTGTTCTTATAGTTTATCAGTGGACAATGAAAAAAAGTCTATGACTTACAGAATAAGCACTAGAAAAAGAAGAAAAATGAGAAACTCTTAGATGCTATACATACCAATTTTTTTGCTGGGTTTTATTTCAATGTCCTAGATAACATTATACTCAGAGAATACTATAACAATTATGAATACATGATCTTTTTAGTAGATATAATTCCCCTCACCTTTGAATAAGATGGCTATTCTATAAGAGTTTGAAAAACATTATTTGATATCCCTATAATCCACTTACACTGGATACAGTAATTATCCATCAAATGGTACTAATACGAAAACAAAACTATCATTTAGTTGGTTAATATCTTTAGCTATTTATTCAGTTGTGCAAAAATTGATTCCAAAATGAAAGCTTTTTGTGACTTGCGAATAGGTATTATCATCAAATTCATCCTAGGGAAATTGTTTTAAAAAATGTCTGTGGAAACTTTTATGGCCGTAGCTGTAAATAGAGAGTAAAGAAGAAAGTTCAAGGAATCAAGATTCAAGAAAAAAAATTAAAATAACATTTGCCTTAATTATCCACGTTTTTCAGAGAGTTCGTGGTATATCTCTCACTGCAACTGGTCACATATAAAAGTAAAGACTCAGGCTATGAGTCAATGTTTTGTATGATAACAGATGTTTAGATGAACTTTCAACTTCCATCCATGGTAGGATGCTGTGCTGCACTCCTACCCAACCTTTGATTAACTTGCTCACTTGGAAAGCTAATTAGATGTTTCGTGAGTACAACAGAGAAGTCTGGGTCAGGAATTCATATCCTCTTCTGTTTCTCCAGTGATTCAATCCACACACTCTACATCAAGGGTAGAGACTCTAACTACAGCATAGGCACCCGTATCCGGCACCATTCCACAGAGCTGCAGGGACAACTGGCATGACTCTCATAAACCCTGCCTGGCACATGATGACAAATGAAGGTGTCAGAGTAAAGGAGGAGGCTGGATCTGCTTGTTAGAATCAGAACAGATGCTGGCCATATTTAGAATGTGGCAGGTAGAGAAACATCTCTTCCCTGGCCTGAAGCTGGAAATCGGTTCTGACAGTGATTCTATTAGGGGACTCCTCCGTCAGTCTACTTGTTTGGCAAATACTACCATATAGTCTCTCCGTTTCAATGGAATGTTTGGTTTGTTTTTAATAGATAGCTGGTGATAAAATTCTTTCATACCGGAATCATCTTGGATGGGTGGGGTAGACTTCCCAAATAAAGTCAATCTGTTCTCCTCAGAGTAGTCATTGAATATACTAGTTCTCTCTGAAAAGCTTCCTAAGTGTTCCATACTCATGCCCAACTCTTGGCTTTGCTCACACTATCCCCATCCCTTCATATACATCTCTATCTTTTATATCTATAATCTTTTCAAAGCCAAATCTTCTCTTTACCCATAGCCTTCCTTGATTAATGCTCTTGTCTGTCTCTACACTGGATATGTAATGGAACTTGGGGTTTGCAGGTACAGCCCGTTTTTCCTCACCTAGAGACTGAAATATGTTTCACAATGAGACAGTCACACTGCAGTATAGTCAGCCAAGACCCCAAGTTAGTGTGAGGTCTCTGCAGTGAGACAGGCCTGAGTTTTGTTTCCAGCGGTGACGCTTCATTCCAGGTGCAAGTTATTTAGCCCCTAAAAATATCAGTTTCCTCATTTCTAAAATGAGAATAATAATAGTATTTACCTCATACAGTTGTTGTAAGCATTCAGTTAGATTAAATTAGGCAATGCATGGAAAGTGTTTCACAGTGCCTGGCCCGCGGTAGGTGCTCAGTGAACATTTCTTATAGTTGCGTTAACTCCCATTTCTTTACTTAGTTGCAAGCTCCTTGAGGTCAGACACTCATTTTCTGTTCCTTTCAATCCATGGCAAAATTTTAAGCTGACTGTAGATTCTAGCATTTCATTTTACATGCTTAGTAAAATCATATTGAATTTGTGTCATTTCTCAGTTTCAGAGTAATAAGAATAACAGAGAGTAAAACTAGGCACTGATGTACAAAAATGGGGACTTCATTTTGTTTTCCGGTGGTGGGTCTGCCATGAGGAGCAGACATGGCTTCGCCTTCAGTGAGCGACTGTGTGGTCAGAGTGACAGGCATCACTGTCCTGTCCTCCTTACAGCACCCAAACCTTCTGAAAGCACCAAAACGGAGAGGAAAGATTTGACAGAGAGAAAGCAGTTTGCATAAATACACTGTCACTTATTAATTACTTTCTTTCAAAAGGTTAAGCTGACTGCAACATGAATACAGGATTTAAAGCCAGTGGTCTTGAGATTTATAAAGGGTGGTCATGTTCATGACCATCCTTTGACAATATACCTTCAATCAAGCTCTTGTTGGAATTTTAAAAGCTTTCTTAAAATATGGTTGGTTTCTCTTTTTCATTTTCCAGTTAAAAAGAAATTAGAAGAGATTCCACTGCAGTATACTTTGAGGAAAATCTGCTGACTTCAAGACATATTAATTTTGAGCAATAATAGGTGGCACTTTATGGTGGTTCCTTTTACTGAGGAACTCACAGTCATGCCTGTTGCGTTTCCCAAAACTTATATTTTGCCAGAGCAGCCCAACTTTAAAGATGCTGAGGAATGTGAATATCTTTTTCAGAGTCTTCTGGAGTCAAACCTATTTGCCATGATAGCGTGCTCCCTGGCATGGAGGCCAATCTCCTGCATGGCACAATACATAAGCTTTGCAGAAGTTAGATTATTTTAATTTGCTGATAGTGCAGGTGGTATGAGGGTGATTTCTGTAACTTCTGATTTCAATATTATCACAAAATGTTTGAAAACAGACCTTTTCTGCATCATTAAATAACTTCTCAATAAATAATGCCCCCAAATACAAAATCATTGAATATAAAATCAGCTCTATTTTTTGCTGGTTCTTTTATTTAAATTAAGTCAAATGTGAGGATATCCAGATTCTCTGTGACCATTTCATCTTTAAAATGAAGCTAAAAATTGGCATTTGGAGTTTCTTTACTGACTTTAAAGCTGGACTTTTTGTTAATGCCCACAATCATGTAAATGTCGATTGCCTTTGTGTAGCTGAACAGATGAACTTTCATTTCTGTTTTAGTTGTTTTAGCTATTGCCTCGCATCATTGGTAAGTAATAACCTCTTGGTGAATGTTCACGAACGCAAATTTCTATTTTATATATTTTGAAAGAAGGGCAGAACATACTGACCATAACAGATAAATATTTGCAAGTTTCTTCAGCACTTTTTTTCTTTACATTCAATGCCAAATGTGGGAATTCACCTGTAAAGGCCTTGGAAAATGGCATAAAGCTGTGCTATAATTAGGCTAAATGACCACAGTCGTTTGTGGCTTCGATACTTCTCCAATAAAGGTTTCTTATTTGATGAATAATTTTTCAGTCACAATAAATAATTTCAACATAAAGAGCTTTCAAGGGTCTATATTGTTTGTCTGCAAAAGAAAATAGGGCAAGCATTTCTTTCTTTCTCTCTCTCTCTCTCTCTCTCTCTCTCTCTCTCTCTCTCTCTCACACACACACACACACACACACACACACACACACACACACATCACTGAACCATGTTTTTGCAGGGTTCAGTGGAGGGAGCACTTTTTCACTGGAAAGTGTAACATTTTCAAAGGGATGAATCATAAAATTCAGGAAAGATTTAACCCCATTTTTCACAGACATTATTAATCATATTCTGTGGGGGCTAACAGGATAGATGATTAAACAGCATTCTCTAAACAGCCATAGATTATTTGTCTTTATATTTTAGAACTGGAAATTACCATCAGAAGATCCATAGAGCAGGCCAGAAGGTGCCTGAAATCACCATCAGGAAAAATACCACAGAATGGTATGTCTGCCCCCTGTCAGCTGAGATGATTCCCAGGCAGACATTACATGGCAGTCACATCATCATAATGGTTATACTCAAGAAAGCAGTTTGTAAAACAAGCACCAAACAACTGGGCATAATTTTCATCATAATCTTCAATCTTTAGCCTGAACAATGAAATTTATCCATGAAAAATGTTAAATATTGGTGTTCCAGATGATAAGATGATCCAAGTTATCTTTGAACATTTTTTTTGTTTAAAAAGATGTTCACATTGGCACTTAAAAAAATAAATCAGAAAATAATATGGCTTCAAGTGGACAAGTAAATATGGATTTTAGGGAAGTCTTTGGATTATCTATTGCTTTCTTCTTGATTTGGTTCCATTGATAATTTCTCCCCAAGTTTTCTAATAAGTTCTGCTAGATCTTCTGAATTCTGAGTTTTTTCTTCTAGAAGTTCATAGCGGAGACTTGAGATGTCCTGTTTAATTTCCTTCAGTTCCCCTTTGAAAAACAAGTGTGATAAGAAGTCAACTGTAAATATGTAATGCGGAGAAACTAGCAATTCTGGGGTAGAGTGAAATCAGTTCTAATTCCATGCACATCTGTATTTTGAATCATTTCAAAGTAAATAACTTCCTAATAGGGTAAGTTTCTATTTTTTCAGCTAAGTATTAATAAAAAAAACTATTGAGAAAAATTCTAACAAAAGTCCTCTGAAAGTAAGTGAAAGGAAAATACTGCTGGCAAATGTTGCAGGAATTGGGAGGAACAGCCCCTCACCTTTCCCAACCACTTCCTCTTCCCTCCAAGCTCCCCATCAAAATAATAGTTACTTATCAGGCAAGTGGCATCTGTCCCCAGCTGCGAAGAAATAACCTGTTTCCCTAGAACTTAACAGTATTGATGATTGGTAAGGTACTATCTTCTCTTCCCCTTGAAGCTCACCCTTCCCACACATATCTCACCATCTCTCCCTCAGCTCTACCTCAGGCTCCACATCCTGGCTCACGTGACTTGTCCCTGTATTCAACTCACCTTCGTTCACTTCATCACTCTCCTTATCAATCTGGGCTTTTAGTACATATCTTTTAATAAGCCTCTTCATTATTTTCTAAAGGGAGAAAAGAAAAATCCATCTTATCTTCATGGCCAATCTCTCATTTGGCATAAGTTTGAGTCTTTCTCTATTTAGTAAGCTCTTTAGAAGCAATGACTATCAAAGATTAAGATGATTTCCCTGCCAAGGAATGCACTCCATCTCCATATTTTTAAAGCATTTTTCATATCACCTGGGCTAATGACTCAAAAGTTAATTCTTGAGAAAAGAGCAGTTTAGAGCAAACATCTAATTCTTAGTTCATCATCGTATTTTATTTGAAAAGTATTAGAGCAAGACAAAGCCTTTCAGTAGGACAGGTTAAAGGTGTGCAGTACTACAAGTGGAAACAGAAAATTAAGCAAATGTGCAGTTATTTATGTTTTTCCCCTCCCTTACCAAGAAATGTAGCCATCTTTGTTTATGCTTGCTTGTAATTTATGAATAGCCAGTTTCAATGTAAAACAATTTCTCCAGTTCCTGAGTTTCTACCATGAGGATGTTGCTTTTAATACATAGTTTTTATGAAAAGTAGGAGGCTCAGCATGTGTACAGGAAGTCCTGAATGGGTATATAGTTAAACCAAATCTTACTGCCTAAGCCCAAAATGAAATGGTGGACAGTAAAATTCCACTTTCAGGAATTTATTCTAAGGATGTAATTGAGTTCTTAGGCAAATATATTCACAGTAGTACTACTTATGATAGTAGAAAAATCAACTCTTAAATAGGGGATTATTCTAATAAATTATCACATATTTGTATAAATGAATACTATACATCGATTAAAAGTAATGTGAATATGTTTTGTGGAGTAAAAAATTATTACCCATTATATAAATATTATTAATTCATTTATAGGATATTAAAATATGTATAAATTATACACATTCATATAACTATCTGGCAGAATATTCATCAAAAGTAAGTAGTCATTATTTGTCAGTGGTGGAGTTTGAAGTGAACTTTACTTTTCTTCATGTCTTTAGGAAGGACTGACTTTTTATAATGAACATGGAGACTCTAAGCTCCATGATGTTAAGAATTATTCTATTTTGTTTACTGAACTATCTCTAATACTTAGAAAGTGCCTGGCACGTGGTACTCGATAATGTTTGTTGAATTAATGCATTATTTTGACATTGAAAAAATCTTACACGTTCATTTTTTGTGTAAAAAATCACATGGTTTGGGATTCTAAATATTACAGATAACTAGCCTTATTTCTTCAAAAATTCATCCTTACCTGATACTGTCTTGGAGGATTATTGAAACTATTTAATTGGAAATCTTCTGAGCTCCTTATACTTGATTGTTTACTATGCCCAAGCTGTAATTTGAAAAAAAAATTAGAAATTGATTCTTATCTAATTTTTCTTCTAAATAATGTGATGAGATTTATCAGTTATGTATACAAACTAATAGTCTCATATTATATATAAATAATCTTATATATATATGGTGACATTTTAATTTAACTTGTTTAATATTCTGTCTTCTGAGACAAATCATGGGCACTTTAGGTGTGTTCAGTCTCTCAATGGTTATTAGAGTTTGAGGAGTTTTTTTTGACTTCGTGGCTATCAATCGTGTTGTCATGAGAGTCATGCTTTAACCTTTTCACAGAAGCAGTTATGATAGAGGAAGAAGCAAACAAGTTGCAAAAATAATGGTGATGACCTTGGAAGTTCATTGGTGACCTCAGAAGTTCACAGGACAGTATGATAGATTAC
>NW_006432669.1:8331565-8355382 GCF_000325575.1 Pteropus alecto
CTGTAGAGTGATGGGGATCTTGAAGAAATACCAGGGAAGACTCTTGTGGAACAGAATTCAGGTGCTAAGAGAGCACTAATTAATCCATTTGAATTTTAGGATCTGAACAATATCCCATTTGGGCAGCACTTTTCAAATAAGATATCTGCTTGAATAAGCAAATAAAGAATTAAATCGATCTGCAATAAAAGTTTTAATATACCATGTTAATATGCTAAGAGGATGATTAAAAAAACTCTTTAAGGCTTTTTCTAAAGAGAAAAAATAATTTTCCAAAAAACAATAAGGAGAACCTGAGTGAAAAGAGCAACTCTAAATTTGTATGTTTTAGGTATATAACTGTTTCCGAGGATGAGAAACTCCAAGACTGTCTTCAAAGACAGCTATGATTCATATTTCCCAAAGACATCTATATTTATATTGCTATAAGTATGGCTCAATGATACTCAATTAAAATTCTTGAGTTCGGGTTTTGATCTTTAAATGCCCACATAGTGAATTAAAACAGCTATGTATATAGTCATCCATTGAACAAGTATGTATTGAATGTCCTCTATATGTAAGGTGCTGTGCTAGGTTATGGGTTCTAATGAAGAATGTAAACAATTATGGTCTAGCTGAATTATAATAATAAAAAAAATGTGGCAAGGCTGATAAAATCCATAAGAAACAATACACTATTTTGAGAATATTGTTTAGATAGCATCCTTTTTCATGTAACTATTTCCCTTTTTCTTTTACCTTCTCTAAAACTATCAGCAAAATGTCCATTTTTTTCACTTCATATGTATTTTTAAAAACTTTAAGATAAAATTATACAATTGACCAAATTAATCAGAGAGGCAGCTTGGGTTCTTAAGAAGATCCCTTCACAGATGCCTGAAGACTAAAATCTGGTTCTGCCGCAAGTTAGCTGTGAAACACTAGGCAAGATGCTGAAAATTTCTATAATCTCTTCTGATAATAAAGAGAGTGGTCTAGTTGACCTTCCATAATCCTTCAAGTTCTACTATTTTATGAATTTTTTGAAATTAATGAAAACTTCAACATATTTTAATAATATATTTAATTTACTTTTAAATAATATAATTATTCACTATTTTTATAGTGATATAATTATTGCTAGCTTTCAAACTATAATTTATACCTTAAAGACATCATTAAATGTTGTGTCCATGTTCAAGTTCACTTTCATCCCCCAATTTTTATGATAAAGCATGGAGGGTGAGGACAGATTCATAATCAGAGGCAAAGGATCCAGACAAAGAGAAATTTTGTGTATTATCCTTTTAAATCATTTATTATCTATTCATGAACTCACAACTTTATAGTTGCAAATCTTAATTTTATGTCTCCTTTCATTAGAAACTACTAGTACATCCAAAAAGTGTTCATGGAAATAAGAAAGTGAAAAACTATGCTTCTTTAGGATTTTTTTGAACGCAAAAGTGTGGTCTCGAATACTCGATATGCCAATCATTCCCAATTAAGGCAGCTCTATGACCCGCCATGCCTATGGAGATAATTCTTTTTTTTTTTAACTTAACATTTATTAATGTCACACAGGCCTTCTTTCATTTGATCTTTTCTAATTTAAGGTCTTTGACTTTTTTGTTCCCAATCCCTGAAACCTTCCTTTCCTGGCTTTTTGCCTAGCTTACTTGTTCTGTCTCATCCTTTAGATTTTTGCTTAAAACATAAGCTTCTCAGAGAATCTTTCCTCACCTACTCCATTAAAAATAAATTTTGAGCAAGTTAGGCCTTTTGTTTCCTTTTGTTTCCAGTTATAAAGTATATAACATACTTTATAACTGATAGTTATTTTATTCACTGGCTTAATTACATGTTTATTGTCTACATTCTCCAGACTCCATGGAAGGATGGACTTTGCTTAGTTCATCCGAGTGTCACTAGTTGCCAGCATAAGCAAGTGCTCAAAAATTGTTGGTTGGTAAAATGAATGAAGAATGAAGTGCTTTGGGGTAAAATGAATGAAGAATGAAGTGCTTTGCTTAGTTCATCCGAGTGTCACTAGTTGCCAGCATAAGCAAGTGCTCAAAAATTGTTGGTTGGTAAAATGAATGAAGAATGAAGTGCTTTGGGGTCACTGATGGATTTCACTTGGTTTCTGAACACTTTGCTATACAAGATATACACAATCCGGGTTCATGAATTGGTTGCAGCTCAACTACATTATAAAGGTACATCAGAAACATGGTAAATTGGTTTTAAAGCATGAGGAAGATGCCTTACAAAGTAACACACTGAATGACACAGAATAGGTAATAGTGCCAAGAAAACAAACAAACAAACAAACAAACAGAAAACAACGTTCTATTTATTTGAGAATGTGTGTGATTGTAGATTTTCCAGAGTATAGATGTTGAAGTGCCAAGGCCACAGCTACAGTGTGTTCATACAGTTTCAGCCCAACACACAGCTCTCCTCTGCATGCACTCAGTGGATAGAGTTTCTCAATTGAGACATTTGTGACACTCTGGGCTAGACAATTATTGTCAGGGACTTTCTGTGCATTGTAGAATGTTTAGCAGTGTCCATGGCCTCTACCCATTAGACACCAATAACAACTCCCTTCTCTGGTTGTGATAATCAAAAATGTCTCTAACTATTACAAATGCACCCTGGGGATGCTGGTGGTGGGGGTGCAAAAATCACTCTGGGCTGGGAACCACTGGTATAGTTAAACGATATGTGACTGGCTAAACAGTTGTAAATTCGTTTAGTTTATTTTTATGTCACTAGCTCTACTCTACACCCGAAATATGAATTTGGATGCAAAAATAACATTTTTCAGAAAAAAACCTACTCAGTTTATAATACATCATAGATATTCAATATTAAATGTTAAAATTGAATAATACCAAGAAATAGCATGTAAGGACAACCTTAATGATGCAAAGAAGCATTATCACCACTTGGTGGCAGACAATTCTAATATATAATTGTTTCTAAGTACAGCTACTAAAATGCACTGGAAAGTCAAGGGAATTCACTTTACACTATCCATAGTATTTAAATCTTAGAGATTGGGTCTTTATAAATGATATTGACATTTATAATGTGATGAGAGTGGAAGAAAAAGCTGGTTGAGTGGAAGCAGGAAGGACTGGGTATAAGCTTTGTTCTTAATCTGCAAATATATACTCCAATTCTGAATGATCCATCGCCTATCCTTTTTTATGCCTCTTACCACATTTCCTGCATCCTTTATGTTTTTTCTCTTTTTCATTTCCTAGTAATTACTTTATTAGCATTTCTCATCTCGTCATAACTTCACTGTAGAATTAGAGTGAGGAACTAAATAGCTTGTTTGTTTTCCATTAAGAAAAACAAATAAGCTTTAGTCTTTGGAATTTATTAGGCCGTTGGACACAGCAACAGTTCTAAGTGTCTCCCGTTCTCCACAAGCATTAAATGTCCTGAGGCCAAGAGCAAAACCACAGACTGAAAAGGTATAGGCAATATATTGAGTAAAAAAAAATGAAGGCATGAAATGAAGCCATGTGGTACAGTACTAGTAAATCACTTGCTTTGGAATCAAGTATATATGATTTGAATTCTGGCTCTGTCACTTGTCTGAAATGGGTCACTGGGCAAGTTGTTTCACCTCTATTATCCTCAGGTTCTTCATGTATAAAATAGAGAAAACAATGTTACCAAACTCCTAGAGCTAATGTGAGGATTAAGGAAATAAAGTATGTAGAATATGTAGCTTGACATACAGTAGGCATTCTACAATGTGAGTAGCTGTTATTATTGTACAGAAGTTATAAATATCTACTCTGTGGCTTTAGGCCTATTTCATGGTTAGTTATAATCTAGTTTATTTATTCTAGAGATACTTTGCCAAATATTGCTTTTTGCATGTCCAAGCTCATGACTGTTATTCAGGGAATGAAATATTCAGTGATTCCCACACCCAGATGAGCAATAGAATCTCCTGAGATCTTATTAAAAATACACATTTCCAGGCCTCATTGCCAGAGATTGTAACTCAACAGACCTGAAGAAGAGGACTGGGAATTTATACAAAATCAACCAGAGAAGTGGTCCTGGTGATAGTGATGAATTGGAGCCACTACTTTATGTGATTGTTTCCTAGGATGATTGAAAAGATGGCCTCTGGTTTAATTAAAAGTTGAAGGCTATAGTTCCTGGATATGTAACTGATTTTTAAAAAATTTCCACATCTCACTCAATCCAGTGCAGAATGGACCAAAAAATGCTGAAATAGCATGTTTATGCTCCATATTGACTTACTGTACATGGTGCAAAAATCTGCTCTAAAACTGACAACTTGAAAGTGATCGTTCTAGAGCTAGAACGCAGCAGTTATTCAAAAACTTATTTGGCATTTTTAGGTTTAGACATGTGATACAGTATGGCAAAGATTGCCTTTATTTTATGCTACCCTTTCTGACTGCATATCTGAAAAGCTAATGCTACCAACCACCAAAGTCAGTGATCTTCAGAAGGATATAATTAAAAATAACAAATAAATTTGCTTACTTTGTTTTAAAAAGTATTTTTATATGGCACATCCTACTGATTTGTATGGTGTACCCAAAGCAGATGTGAAAGAAGCATTTGGGCAGCCTAACCACGTTAACCTTCAAGGAGTCAGAGAGAAGGCCTGAGTAAAATAGAAACTTAACTGTGTTATTTTAGATGCAGAATTTATGAAAAGGAATAAGCAAAAGCCATGTGAATTGGATGAGGAATAATGAACCATGAGAGTTTTTCTAAGCACATATGAGGGCCAAACATGTTCTAGCAGGAATTCATCTCAGTAACAATAGGCAAAAATGACTGAAAATGTAAATGATTGCTTTAAAAAACATTTTCTCAGGAATATAATTAATGTACCATGAAAAAGCAAGCTACGTGAAATGTGCCTCAACTTTTGTTCATCACAAGCTTACGTAACAAGGGAAAATAAAGTATACGTTTGCATTGATTTGGTCTTCCAGGAGTCAAATTCTAAGACAAAGTTAGAAGTAGGAGATGTATTTAGAATTATGCTGATGAGAAATCATGAGAAGTGGGATCAGGAGGAGGCAGAAAAAGCTTCTAGGCTGTGAGGCTCACTTCCCTGTGAAAGGGGGAAAGGTAAAAAGTCAGCCAGCCCAACAGGGGGCTCCAGTGCAAAGACTGCCCCAAGAGGGGTTCTGTGCTGGCAAGAAAAGTCCATTGTGGGAAAGCTGAGGGGAATTCCAAAGGTGCTGTAGCTGGAGGCTGTCAGCTGACCACACTCCTCCAAGCAGGCTCTCTCCTGAAAGATGAGTGGCACATCTCCATGGCAGTTATACAAAAGGGTCTCTAGATGGTGTAACTAATACTGGAATCAACATTTTGTTGATTCAAAACTAGGGCCAGATACCACAGTCTTAGTATTGCTCTTGAAGAGTTTCTTTCAATCGAAGATTTAAAAAAGGGGCTATTGGAAAGTATAAGGGGATCTAACCTGTGTTTAAAAGATATAAAATACATTTTTTCAGATGATTAAAACAAATTTTAATTTTATACATTTTTGGAGAGACTGCAAAGAAAATAAAATTATTTGATTTGAGAGATACTTTAGTTCCTATCATAAAGAAAAAGAGCATTTGATTTCTCTTGAATTTTTCTCATATTTGTCAGATGATTTTTGGTGTCATGCATTCATCATAATTTCAGCACAAGTAGTTTCTTACTGGAAAACTATAAATTCAACTTACACTGACCTATTTTTGCAAAATTTTTATTAAGTTATTTATATCCAAACAACAAAAGAGCCACTTCTCTATGGCAAGTACTTAACATTTGTATAGTTTATAATTTACAAAACACTAATTTAATCCTCACAACATTCTTGTGTGGTAGGTTGAACAACTTGATTATTCCTATATTTTAGAAGAGAAAATTGAGGTTTAGAGAAGTTAAATGAATTGCTAAAGGTACAGAGATGAGATGAAATCTCAACCTTTTGAATACTTAGTTCAATGCTCTTATTATATCAATACTATATCAATACTATATCAATACTTAACATCTATACTTAATATCAATACTTCCTATTTTTTGCTGGAAGAAAAGTTAGCTTAAAAACAAAACAAAATGTCCTCCCTCCTCTGCATTTTTGTCCCAAGAGGTGGCTTCATAGCATAGTTCTGGTTAACAAGATACAATAACAGAAATTGTTGAAAGGCACTTTCTGAAGGTGGCAGATTCAGCTGGCATGCCCTACTTTTCCTTTTCCCTTATTCTTTTCTCATATCTGAAAAGCAAGCGCTATGGCTGAAGATGAAGCTGTCATCTTGCATCTGACTATCACAAAAAATCCAAGGAAATCACACCCCCTGGCAATAATCTTGCAATGTCTAATTCTGGAGATTTAAATGGGAGGGAGGAAAAACAACTGTTTTGTAAAACACTAATTTTTTTTTTAATTATGAGCAACTGAATGCAAGTCCTAGCTTATATGTCACCTTTTTCCTAATTCATTCATTTATAATATCCCTTAGCAATAAGCATTTATTTTACCCTTACAATTTGCATACTACAAGAAAGAAGCAAATGTTCTCATTATTGGGGATTCTGCCACTCCACATTAGGGACGTGATGCATTTCTTGGGCACATTACAAACTATGCTGACTACAAACTGTGCTGACTACAATAGATAACCATTGAATTCTCATGATACCTTTTTGACAACTTCTTGACAGCCAAATAAGAAGGTCCTGCTAGATGTGCATACTCTCCACCTGAGCTTTAGTTAATCATATCTCCACCAGATCCCCTGACAAGTTCCTCTATTACTTTAATTTTTCCTTCTTTACATCACTATTCCTATATTCCATCACCTATGGGTTCCCCAAAGTAGTATTTAATATATCTTAAATATACATGTAATTATTTTTGCCAATAACAGATTTCGAGCATTGATAAAATAATTAAATTCTTTAATGTGTCTATTATCTGTTTCTTGAAATTACTTCTGAACATTTGCTCCTTTCTCTGAAAAGATAAGCTTGATCATATGCAAGACTTCATATTTTCAAATATGATCTTACCTGTTTTTTGTCAAGTGATAATTTTGAAAGGTCTTCACGACTTCTCCAAATTCCAAATTTCTTTTCTTCATTTCTCTTTTAAAGATAGATTTTAAAATGAGTATAATTGCTAATTGTACATTTGGAATTTTAAAATCAATTTCACTCTTTATTTCATATTTTAAAAACCATCTCATATAACTCTCCAGCAAGTTTCAATGACAGAAACATTCTTTTTTGGGGTCTACCCTTTGTAAGTGCTTAAACATTTCCTTTGGACACCGAATTCACTCAGATTGTAGTTCTAATCAAACCTGTAAACTACACATTTAATTATATTTAGTGAAGGAAATTTTTGCCACTCAACCCAGAAGTTTGAGTTATATGGAATGTTTCTCTTTTTTTTAATTATAGAATCTTATAATTGCAAGGAACTTTTACAACCAGTTGCCTACCCAATACAGGAAGATCTTCTATATAGTCTAATAATGGCCATCCAGCATTTATTGATTACTTGTAGTGACAGAGAGCTCATTACCTCATAAGACAACCCACCACCGTTATTATATGTTTATTTTTCCATTGAACTAAAATTGAACTATTTGCAACTTTCACCTATTGCCTCTCTTCCTATTTTTGAAAGGATAAAAAAAAAAATTACTTCCTAGTCAAAAGTGGGAATTCTAAAGATATTCATCTGTTCTCCATCAATTCCCTTTCTTCAGGTGAAATAGACATCTCTTAAATTCCCCATTAGATGACACACTATTCACACCTGTCCTCACCCTGGTCCTCCTCTTCTGGGTGCACTCAGTCCTCCTGGACATAGAGTTCTGCACTCAGCAGACTTCTTTGCATAGAGTAAACACCCCCTAACCCCACCCTAGCTCCCACTCCACACAGTTACACACAACATTCCACATGTGCTCTAAAGATTTCTAAATATACTGTGATCACCCTATCCCCTCAGCCAATCAATATGCCTCTTTTGGCTTATTTTTTATTGTTTCTAATTTAATACCCTTATTTTTTATTGTTTCTAATTTAATACCCTTATTTTTTATTGTTTCTAATTTAATACCCTTATTTTTTATTGTTTCTAATTTAATACCCTTATTTTTTATTGTTTCTAATTTAATACCCTTAAATCTTTGTTGAACTCACATTGCATGTGAGAAGTTGATTTCTGAACTTTTCAATGTTAGAACTTTGTTGAACTCCTTTGTTGAACTCCTTACTTCCAAGCCTAGTCTTTCACATTGCATGTGAGAAGTTGATTTCTGAACTTTTCAATGTGAGAAGTTACTTAAGAGTCTGTTAGAATCCCCCAAGTCATAATCAGCTACCAATGCTTTACCTAGCTGTGTAAATTGAAGGAGAGGCAAGGGACATATAGCCACAATAGCAAAGCTCTCCCTTTCAAGATCCACTCCAGATAATGTAATGAGGCAAGGGACATATAGCCACAATAGCAAAAATGGGGCACAGAATAGCTCTCCCTTTCAAGATCCACTCCAGATAATGTAATACATTATTTTAGTTACATTTCATGAATTTTTCTTACATTCCTTTTTTTAAAATTTCAAACATGCCTTTATTCTCCATAAGTACACTGATCATAATCCAGAAATGTAAACATCCCTAGATCTGAAGATTCAGTATCTACATGGGATTTAATGCTCTCCTTTGACAGTAGATGCCTCATTGCACTCAAGTGGTCAGTGATCAACTTGTTTATAACCTGAAGTTCTGAGTTCAGGCCAGAAGTTACATGGGTGTCACTGCCCTCAAGTTAGAGTTGAATAGCGATGGGCAGAGCCCTGAATTAAAGATTCTTTTAAATCCCTTTCAGTAGGAAATGTCTAATGTGCTCCTGTTAGACATAAGCGAAAAGCCCATGCTGAGCTAAGTGACTACATTAGGAATGGATGGACATACCATAATGGACTGCTTCTTTTTAAAGAGATATAGTACAGTAGTTATAATGGTCACAGCATTTAAAAATATAATTATAGGTCGTGGAGATGCTCTTCGAATAAACAACTAATAATGATTTGGTTCTGTGTCCAGGATATTTTATCTTTTCAAAAAATGTCATCGACAATCTAAATGAGGACAGTGAGAGACTAAAAGCTATGACTGCCTGAAACTTAATAAGCCAAGGTGTCCCCTGCCTGAGCTTAATGCTGTTCCCAAGAAAGGACTAAGCCAGTTGATAAAGTTACTAAAGCTGCCATTTGAGGAATGGAAACTGGTTGAGGAGGAGAAGTCTTTTATTGGAGTGTAGACAAAGGCAGATCTTTCTGTCTTAGAGGTGCTAATTCTTGATATTAACAAAAGACCCTTTCTTTTCCAATTATGAAGTCATTAGCTTGTCTACCCAGCTGAGATATTTGGTGAGGGGAAGAGGGTGGCATAGGAGATGTGAAAGTAAAGAGAACGGCCTATGCTCTTGGAGTGGAAAACTCAGAGCCCCTCTGTTTTTCTGAACTATGAACTCTGAAATCACTGGTGGCAGAGTTTAGTCACTAATAGCACAAGTTCATCGAATCACTTGAAGAGTGATTATTTCAAAAGCTCTGGTCTCAGGAGAAGATTAAGCTTTCATACTGGAGCAGCTATTCACTTTAAAACACAAAACAGAACAAAAATTCTTTTTTAATCCTAAGAATTAACTAATACCCAAAATGTTGTCTTGAATTGTGAGATCCATCAGTTTTGACATCATCTAAACCTGTAGGCATCTAGAACACCATTGTAAAAATTTTTTAGGCATGTTTTAGGTTTCTGTGAAAACTTTGTTTAAATGTAAACTTCATACCACATTGTCAATTTTTGTCTTAATAAAACTAGATAGATTTATAATATATATGTAATTATAAATTATCAGGTTAAATTACCTTGTTCATCTCTGCATCCTCCTGGAAACCTTTTTTATGGCCCTGGAACAGTTCAGAAATCCACTTTTTAAGCCTCAGTAAGAGATAAAACAGGGATTTTGGACTTGGCACCAGGTTGAAGGGAACTGGAAGAGTTCTTCCCTCTTCAAAGTAGGAAAACCAAAGTTTGGCCCTTGCAAATTTCCATTCCACATCAGCATCATCCTATACAAATACACATGACAGTTCAGCAAGGAAATGCATAAACAGAATTACTGGGATGCTCCCAACATTGTGTCCCTAGATGAAAGTAATGATGCCTGCAAACAGTCTCAGACCCCAAAGACTGCTCCAAGATATTTTTGAAATGTTAAGGTTCTACTCACATACTCTTTCCTAAATCTGTCTAAAATTTTATCAGGCTTATAGAACTACAGATCTCAAAACTTACATGTGTTTATAAATACACTGAAAGATATAAATGTATTTTCCTACATTCTGAAAATACTATAAAAATGATTCACTCTTTTATTCTGCAATGGATCACTCATTTGATTGATTCAGGACACCAACCAAGATTTCTGAAATAAAAATTCATAATCACTCTAAATTTGGGAAATGGTCAGTTTTGAACATCACTCAAAAAAGGTTTGGAGAACAGTGGTATTCATAAGCAATACATTTTTGAATAAAATGTAAATTCATGCTGATAGAGTATTTCTAAATTTTTTTAACAATAACAAATCAGACAACATTTCTCCTCTTCATGCCACTCTCCCACCACACTCATTGATGTTGCATTTGGAAGCAAAGAGTTAAAATTTTCTAGTCCATAAAACAGGGAAAGAACAAAAGAGGGAAAGCAGTCTGTATTATCACAACCATTACTGAGTTGACCCCTGGAATAGTTAAAACATGGAGGCACAAAATATACCAGTGTATAGAGATTATACCTCAATTTCCTGGAATGAACTATTGATCATTGCAATTAACATGTTTAGCAAAACAATGACCATTGTAACATTATAGACTCCGTAAAGAACGTAACCGATGTTTTCAATGAATTTGTGATTATAGTTGATGACCACTGATTTCACTTCAGAAAGTCCAAATATAGCCCAGAACAGTGTCTTAAAACTCTCCTCGACTCTGGGGGAAAATAAAGAGAGAAAGGAAATAATAAAGTCTATAAATAAATGATAGTGGTACTATACAAAAATAAATTAATGTCTTTGCAAACATGAGAAAATTCTTTACTTCTCTGAACCTCAGTTTTATTTTCTGTAAAATAACTTTTATTCTCAAGGTTGTTGCAAGGATGAGGTAATATTGTGTATATGAAGCACATAACTCAATATCTAGCACATAATAAGTGCTCAGTAATGTTATTAACATGACTTCATAACTACAGATGTTAACATTAAAATAATCCTTACCTTTGGAAATGGAAGTGTTAAATGCATTGCTTAGTAAAAATAATACAATTTGTTTAGAGTCCTTTTAGGTTTCCTTTTCATCTATACTTCCACTCATACCCAATAAATAGATAATATAATAATAACGTGTCTTAAGGAAAATATGACAATATAAACATAGACACTATTACCAAAATCACGACATATCTTGGTACATATTTTGACACTTTAGGCATAATTATTGACTAAAGCTAAGAACCTCTGCTTTTTAACCTAGGTGATTTCATTTCTCTGATAAACTGCACTTCACAATAATATGAATAACACCAAATTATGCTTCAGTTGATGCTTCTCATTGGACACCTAATATCTGAGAAATCTATTCCAAACAGACTACATAAAAAATACATCTGTCCATGGTGAACATAAGCCAATACTCTTGTCACTATTGATAACTCAGAACTTCTTAATGATAAGACCCGACAAATTGAATTGAGAAAGCAGATGTTCTCACAGTCAGCGCCCCAGGTGTCTCATAAGCAGAACACAGCAGTTACGAGTATAGACACTGAAGTCAGTGGACAAGGGTTTACATCCCAGCTTTTCTACATACTAGCAGCTATGTAACATTCAGCAAATTATTTAAATTTTCTGAAATTCAGTTTCCTTTTTTTGTGAAACGAAGATAATAAAATGATACATGTGAGAGATTTATTACACTACCTGTCTTTAAACATATTAACTATTATTATTTAATATTGGGAAGGTGCCTATATTTTTGAGCTCTTCCAACTCATTTAGAAATCCTTGCATTTTCCTAAAGAGGAACGGGAGATAAATCTTTATCAAAGCGTTATTTGTCCCATGGATATATATGAACACTTTTAAGCTAACATTTATTTAATCTACAATTTTCACCATCAAAACATCCAAGAGCACATACATTGTTAAGGTCTCATTTTGTTTTACACAACATTTATTAAATCCGTAATCATTTAAACTCATATTATTTAATCTGCAATCATCATCATCAAAACATCTGCGATCACATACGTTGTGAAGGCTTCATTTTGTTTTGCACCAATGTAGTAGGAGTAGAGGTTGAACATTCCAATCATGAAGGCCACAAACACCATGATGAATATGACCATGAACTTGAAGATGTCTTTTACCGTTCTTCCAAGTGATATCTGCAGAGGTCCAAAGCTTTCATTTGCTGGTAAGATATAAGCTATTCTGGAGAAACTTAAAACTACAGCAATTGCATAAAGACCTTCAGATATAATCTGAGGATCAGAGGGGTCCCACTTTATCCTGGCTAGGAAAAAGAAAAGACAGTTATGGTGAGTTTCTTTAAGCTGTTTATTTAGATAACTTCTTTTCTAGTTAAGAATATAATTACATTAGCAATCCAGCTCCCGAAGGAAATCTCTAATCTTAAAGGATGTCTTTAAGTGTCAGGTATATTTAAATTTATCAATTTCTTGAGAAAATGATCCTCCTGGCTTGCTGGCAATTTTCTGCAAGACTGTAGCGTAATGATAAAGAGCTCAAACTATGGCCTCAATATATGTAAAAATTCCATGTATAGATATATATAAATTCCATTCATATATAAATTAGAAAACCTGGCACAAATTACTTAATTTTTCTTAGTATTATTTTGCCATGCTTAAAAATGAGATAATGACACTCCTACCTCTCTCATGTTTTGAGAATTCAATAAGTCAACATACATTCCATGTTTAGAAAGTGGTTGGCACTAAATAAATGGTAGTGTTTATTATTTAATCTTAAACTATAATTATACTATAATGTAATTTTGGGCTTGTAGAGTACTTTTAGTTATTTAAACTTATAAAATAATTTTTATTGGGTACTCAAGTCTATTTTTATAACAAAAATGCAGCAATTGTTCACTTATGAATTTTTCTGAGATTATTATGTCAGATCATCAAAACTCTAATTAAGAAACCATCATGAAGAAAACTGCAAAAGCAATGTGTAAAAAAGAAGAAAAACACGATTATAAATTTGAATTTGTTTATTTGCTGAGAATTGGAATTAGGAAAGGATACAAGAAACTAATAAAAGCAGTTTCTTTTTTTATAACACTTTGGATATAAGTACTACATATAAATAAATAGATATAATTGGATTTTTATATTCTGCATATTAAAAATTTATTTAAACATTAAAATTAATACTAAAAAAATAGTTTACGAAACCTTATACGACATAGCCAATAAACCTATAAGATGTCAATTGAATGTTAACTAATTTCTTAACAGAGAGTTTAAAATAAATATTCAAAAGGAATCTATTTATTCCACTCCAGGTTTCTACAAGAAGGGATTTTTTTCTGAATCTACCTAATCCTGGGGTTTGATATTACTGAGCCCATTGACTAATAGACTCAGGACTATGCCATCCACCCTGAATTTTATCAGTATTAGAGGTGACGATCTGTCTTCTATTTTGATTTTTTGTTTTATATCTCAACTAGTTCAAAGCCTGGATGGTGTTATTTATTTGAAGCTCTCTCAGAGATTTCAACAATTCTCTTCCTTTCAAATAATTTATATGTCTTAAATGGAAATGATACTGAAATGTGTACTATTTTTAATAGTTAAGAGAAAAAAAGAAATCCAAGACATAAGACAGGCATTCTCAATGGAGTTGATAGTTAGACAGTTGATCCCAGAGAACAAGTGAAATGATTCTTGCGACTAAGAGAGGTTTCCAGCCAGAGGATACATCAAAGGAAGAAGCAGAAAACATATTTCTTCACATGCAGATATTCTGAAGAAACTGGAAACCAACCAATTCGATGAGAATGAGTAGTAAACAAAATACTATGACGTGTACATTTATAAGAAACTTCTGCGTTTTTAATTAACTTATATTGACTATGTATTGTAAACTCACCCAAATTGTAGTATCTCACATTGTCTCCCAAAGTGACTTTTGTCAAGTCCTTCAAAGTATCATTTGCATCAATGATGCTCTGGGCTTTGGAAGCATGCCAAAATGCCATGAATCTTGCAATGAATGATGCCGCAAAGATCGCTAACATACCAAAATCAAGCATATTCCACAACTCAAACAGGTATTCTTTGGGGCCTTGAGTCCAAATTTCTTTACATTCAGCCCATATCATGCCTGCATTGGAAAGGGGTTTAAATATCAATTCAATTTTATTACAACTTTAGCTCTTCAATAAAACAAAATAAATTTGAAAGATCTCAACCTGATATTCAAAACCCTTCAAAATTTGGCCAACCAACCATAATTCCCACATCCCCCCAAATCCTGCATTCCGGTAATATTAGAGTATAACCTGAAAGAATCTGACAGAGTTTATCAAGATGCTTAAAACAACAAACATTCTTTGATCCATTAATCCTACACATAAAAAAAAATACTAAAAAGATGTTCATTATAGGATTCTTTATAACCAAAATGTATAAACACACCCACACTCATACACGCAAAATAGAAGTAATTATGGAACTTCCACAGAAGGAGTAGTATGTAGCCATCTGATATATTTTAATTGCCATGGGGTAGTGGTCACTAGAATGTAAGTCACAGATCTCCAACTACAGAAATTTAATTGCCCATGGGCTCCAGCTACCACATTATGAAAACGATGCTCACTTTTGTCCCAAGGCCATGCTGCCTATGGGCTGCTCCCAGACAGTGACTGAGGATACCCTTTCTTGGGAGACATGGGACTCCTCTGATGCCTAATTTTAGCTCAAGAATTTCCTGACAGCTTTGCCAAATTTTCCTAAAACTGCACAGAGGTCTAGGATGCTTCTTCCCAATGCTCCTTCCCTCTCTCCTTCCTTTGGGATCATATTTGCATCCCAGTCTGACAGTCCTTGCATCCTTCTGCGCTCCCTTTCTATTTTCTCTCACATGAAAGTTCCTTTAATAAAATTTCAGTCTTACTTAATAAATTGTCAACATTTAATCTCGTCTTTGCACGTGCTTCTTGGTGGACCTGGACCAACACACGGTGGAAAATGTTTATGTCATAGCATTTAAACACGTTAAGTAAAAAAGTCGAATATATTACATAGTCAATGACTTTATGTTTAAAGCAAGCATAGCGAAAGATTAGAAAGAATTACCGGATCTCATTAATAGTAATTATCTCTTGCTGGTGGAATTATTAATCATGGTGCACATTCTCTCCAAAATTTAGTGTAGTATTTAGGAACATAGGTTTTGGAATTGGACTGCCATGGATTTGAGACCTGTCCTTCTGCTTATTACCTGTGTAAACTTTGGCAAGTTACTTAAACTTTAAAAAACTCAATTTGTAAAATGCATATAATAGTAGTTTGTACCTTATAGGATTGTTATGAGGCTTAAATAAGATAAGACATGTAAACTGCACAGCGCAGTGTCTGGCACTTAGGAAAAATAATGACTAACAATTATTGAGCAATTATTATTTTTAAATTTTTATGATAGTCACACATTTTCTATCTTAAAAAATCTTGCTTTGTTAAAATGAAGTAATTTTACCCTTAATACCTTTAATATGCCCTACTCTCTGACACCTTGCCTCCTCCTAGAGCCATGTGGAGGAATACAATCTTTGGATTCCAACCATCAATCAAAATCTACCCTATCACAAAGTCTTCTATAGTCCCCTAGTAGAAAATAATCTTCTCCCTTCCTTCCAGCAACCACCTGCCCCAAATGCTCACACTTTTCATGAACCTCTATCACAGAACCTGCCATATGAATGGGTGTGGAGCCAGCTTGTAGAAAATAAAACAATGGCATGGTCTCTGTTTGCCAACAGTTTACTATGTGCTTTTCTCGAAACCAGCATCAGTGCAGTACAGAGGACATGGTTTTACGAGAAGACAACTTCATTACTTATTTTGAATTATTCCACATTGAGAGGAGATTGGGATTAAACTCATATATATTTTAATAGATCAAATTTAAAACAGGAAATACTGCATGTGCATGTATATACTCACACATACACACGCGCACACATGCACACACAAACACACACACCTCCTTCCCCAACCCCAGTGACTATGACAAAGGATGATAAAATCTGAAGGCAGCTTCCCTTTTGTGGTCCTGCCAGCCTCCTCACCAGGACAAGAATAGTTTAATTGAAGCATAGGGATTAATGGGACATTTAAACTCATATAATCTAGTTGTTTTCAAAGCTTCCTCACGTTCTTCCTTCCACTTCTCCATCATATTTCTTTCTTTCTCTCTCTCTCTCTCTCCACCCCCACCCCTCAGAATTAGAATCCTTGGTAAAAATGATATCTTACCAAAGCTTAAAAAACAAAACAAATACAGTGAACTATTCTGCTGAAGAAAGACTTCCTGTCTTATTTCCCTTGAGAGCCCCTGGGAGCGGCCAAGCATAATTTGAAATCCCCCATCTAGTCCATCTTCTCTTGCAAGCAAGGAATTTTTCCACGGGGTCGAGCCTCTGCTCGAATATGTCTGGAGATGAGGTGCTGACTACTTCTGAAGGCTGCTGATCCCACTGGTGAATTTTCAAAAAGTATCCCTCTGTGTGGATCCATTAGTGCTAATTCTGCCCTCTAGGGCAGTAGAGAATGAGCCTGCTCCTTCTGCTTTAAATTTCTTAAAACAAAATGAACAAAATAAAACAAAATAAAAACACTCGTGTGCTCATTAAATCTCTTCTTCTCCAGCAGAGGCAAGTGTACCATAAAGCTAATGAAACTTACATTTCAAGATGCCTTATTTGCCCAGGCTCCTTCTAAAACCATGTTTTGTCTTTACTTCTAAATGAGGCCCTCCAAATAAATAAACTTCAGGCTCCACAACTCCTGGATTCCACTCCTCCCCCATCCTCCAGAGTAAGTTGCCCCAGCCCCTTCAAGTGCTGTTTTGTGGACAGCCACTCACTCTTCTGATTGCTTTCCTTGGGATGCTCCCTATTGTGCCCATTGTTTGCATGAGCCACACACAATCTTGCAGTTGTGGTCTGGCCAGAGCTTGGAACGGTGGAGTAATTACAGCCTTTGACTGTAGTCCTCTCCTTTTGTTGGAGAGTCAACTCAGCATTACATTTGCTTTCTCAGCAGCTCACACTGGACATTAAATTAAAAGTGCTCCTTACAACCTTTTCCCATGAAGTATCATCCAGCAAGTCTCCACCTCCTCTCATTAGTTTGAGCTCACTGTTTACCCTTATCCTGCAACATCAAGTCTGTCGTTCAACCTCTTGACTTTTTGTCAACCAAACATTAGATAAATTTGCTTTCTGTGACCAATAATGAGGTCTTTTTCCTCAAGATAACCAACATCTGAGCTAAGTAATTCAGTTCTTATTAATACTTCCAGGAGGTACAACAATTTTCTTTCGAGAATAACTTCAGAAAGAAAAATACCAGTATCGGAAACTGAACCGGGAGTCTAATATATGCTATAAAGTATCAACTGCCTGTTCTGAGTCATTAATTGTTTTCCCTTCAAAAAAACACTGTGAGATAATCTCTGAAGTTAAATGCAAAGGTTAGCAGCCAACAGTTTCATGGAAAATGTTTTTATTCATAAAATTACAAGTTAATGTAATATTCTTGGTTTAGGTTTCTATGTGAAAAAGGAAAAGCTTCTAATGCTCATAATAAAATATTAGTAGAAGAGTGAATTATGCATGATAAAGAATAAAATGAACATTCATTATATCTAATCCCCTTAGATAAAATCTAATTTTTCAGTTTCATCTTGAAATAGTCATATCTTGCTCAATATGTCTCCGTTAATAACTACCATTCCTATGTAAAAGTAACATGAACTCTTAGTAAAGAGTTTAATAATAATTATCTGAGGTTTATTGAACTTTTCCTGTGTACTAACCACTGTATTATATACTTTACATACACTAACACACATACAAAAAAACTATAACACATAGGCTTTTAGTCTAATAAGATCAAGGCAATATCCAAATGATTGCTTATTTTTATTTTAAAATCAAGTATTAGAGGTAAAAATGTATTTTATGTTATAGCTTTAAATTAGAAAAGAAACAGTGGAAAATCAAAGTCATCTTCTTTGCCTGTTATCATTACTTTGGTGATGCAATTTACATTTTAAGCCACTATCCACATTTCTCCTTGAAATATAGCCAGGAAATACAGTAATTCAGAAGTTTTGAATAACAATGCTGTTGAATTACTCCACGTGAATTTAAAATGATCATATAGTGATTTGCATGGTGCTTCATAATATTTCAATTGATCATCCTATTGGTCCCTGTGTGAGGAAGCCAAGAAGATGTCCCCTGACTTAGAAGTAACATAAAACTGACTGTAGATGCTTCTCCAGATCACTGAGGAAGAACTAAGCCATGGACTAACTAAAGGTTTTGAATAGAGATTCCCTGAGCCTCTTCTCTTTACATCCTCTGTATTTCCACTCTAGATGATTTTATGCATAGTCGGGGCCTTAAATACCATCTAGAAAATAAAGATTGTTGAAACTTTATCCACAGCCCAGGCTTCTCCCAGGGGTTGTATTTTCTCTTATTTAGTGGACATCTTCACATGACAATCCTATCGGCACTTCAAAGTCAGTCATAACTCAAACTTCGTTATCAGCTTTTCATTCTCCCAGACTCAAGCATGATCTTCCTTCTCTACTTTCCCTTGTAGAGAACTACACCACCTAATAATCCAAAGTAGAATCCACACATCTCCCTTTCTGTGTACAATCAATCAATGAGTTCTTCGAAATGTATCTTTCAAGTCCTTTCTCCATTCCCTGAATTCTGGACTTCATCCTCCTCACAAGGATCACTTCAGTTGTCTCTCAGTCTCCAGACTCACCCCTCCTCTAAGCCACTCTCTATCTCACAACCACTGTGACCTTTCTAAAATGTGATCTGATCACATTACCACTGGTGAAAATCATCCTCTGGCTATCTCACCACCCTTATCTTCCATCATCTACATCCACAAATGCACTTGTGCTCCAGCTGGGCTTAACTCATAATATTTCATGTGTACTAGGTGTTGTCCTAGTTCTAGATCTTCATGTCTAATGTTTCCATGCCTTGTAACATCCTTACTCCTCTTGATTCGGTTAACTTACTTGATTCGGTTAACATTTCCATATCATCGAAGTCTCAAATTTAAGGTACCATCCAAGGAAGACTTCTCTGTCCCTTTCACATTCCACCTCACTCAGATTTAGATGAATCTGTGTATATGTCCATAATACCCTAACAGCTCTTCAATTCTAGTATTTATCACATAAGTTTTAATTACTGATTTATTTACTGACCTGCCCCAAACTTAAACTTCCTTGAGTGCAAGGATTATGTCTCATTCACCTCAGGATCCTCATTACCTAACAAAGGCATTAAATAGCTATTGAATTTATTCATTAATAAATTTCTAATTGAAATACCTTTATCATTTGCACTATACTAAATGGCAAGTCATACCTACGATTGGTTGACAATTAGTGTAGTCGTAATCGTTAACACTATATCCCCTCTGTTTTGCTTACCATCTGGGAGATTTAAGGCAAATTACTTAATCCTCACATACATGCTGTAAGGTAGATGTAATTATTATGCTACATCTGGGGCACAGAGAAATTGCATAATTTGATGCATGTAAAGTGCTTTGAACAGTTTCTGGTACATAATGTTCAAAAATGTGAATGGCTATTAGCTTTAGTTTCTATTAAATCTCAACATAAAATCATGTGGTTGTTTTTAAGTTTTAAGTAACAGCTTTCCCAAAATATGAGTGATGGTTTTTTGTTTTTTGTTTTGTCACTGATAGGGTTTGATTAATATTGTCTTGTTCATTTTCTTCCTGAGTTTTTCTTAGAAATTCAAAAAGCATGTGGTATGTGAGGAGACTATGGCACTTATAATGAATGCAAATAATTCCACCTTAAAAACACAAAGAAAATCATGGTGACAGTGCATTGTAGAATGCTATATACATTTGTATAACTGATGTGTCCAGCTGCTAAAGCTGCAAAAATAAATGATGACAGAAAATCAGTCCTTACCTATTACCCAGGATATAATGAGCATCTCCATCCATGAGAAGCAGGATGTTTTCATCCTGAACAGCTGTTTTGCATTATCTGTGCTGGTTTCATTAGGAAGGAGTTTGGTGCCTTCAAATCTGTCAGCGGCATTCATGACTAGCAGTCCCAGAAAAATGGTGAAGGAGGCTGCATGAGCCACGAACTTCATGAATGGTCCACGCATTATCTTCCCCATCTGCCACAACACACACCAAAAGAAAATCTTAGCTTTGTTGTGTACATTTTGCAAAATACATAGGCATACACATAAGAATAAACATCTGTGCACTCCAATGTTCTCCTAAGGTAATTTGGTATATTTATATAACTATTGATAGAGTAATATTTCCTTATTTTGGTTACATTTCTTATCTACATATGCTGATATTCTGGATTGACATTTAAATAAATTAACTTTTCTATTAAAAGATATTTAAGTTCTTAAATTATTAGATAACTGACAAAATAATATTTTATTAATATAATAATGACAAAAGGCAGAGAATAGTATCATCATTATTAATAAAAAGCAAACTAATTTATTGGGCATGAAATATTGAGGAAGTAGCAATGAAAATATTAAACTGAGTACTTTACAATGCATAGATCATTGGTTGGTCAAGTTCTAGTTTCATTTCCTCATTAGCTGAGTGCCAATAAGTGAATTTCCTAAATTATGTGAAAATAAGATTCTTAATATGAAATTTGGAGACAATAAAAGCTCTTGTGCCTCTATAGTACAAGATTTATTTCCATCTGACATGTACAAACTCTAGGTAGGGCAGAGAGGTGGTGTGTGTCCAGGAACATCTCAAGGGCTCTGTGCATCCTCTGATGGTAAGCAAAACTCATTATGTACGTGCAGTTTTTTTTTCTCTCTCTCTTAGGAGAGGGCCCATAGCTTTCAACAGCTTTTCAAACGAATTTATTATTACATAAAAATTTATGATTTAATAATAATACCAACAACATAACCAGTATTTATTATGTGCCAATTACTGTCTTAAGTGTTTCATTCTGTTAACTCATATTTATCTATTAAATGCCCATTTTATAGATAAAGACACTGAGAAAGTTAGGTCTAGAAACTTGCTTAAAGGACACACAACTCATAAATGATACAGCTGGAATTTGAACCCAGCATTCTTGTTTTAGAATTAATATGGTTTGCAAGACAACTTTATATTTTATCATTAAATACATATACAGGTATATGTAAAGTCTTAGAGAAAACATAGAAGGTTCTTTTTAAATCAATAATATTGTAATAACTATGTATGGTGCCAGGTGGGTACTAGACTTATTGGTGGGAATCACATTGTAAGTTATGTAAATGTCTAACCACTATGCTATAGACATGAAACTAATATAATATCGAATGTCAAGTGTAATTGAAAAACTTTTAAAAAGTAATAAAAATTTAAAAAGACTTTAAGAAGCTAAATGCTATTATAGAAGAAATGCAATCAATGTTCTCTGTTCCTATAAACATTATTTGTCTACATGGTTTCAAAACATAAAAATTAGAGCTAGAATGAATCATAGTTTAGTTCCTTGTCTCTTGATGTTTAGAATCTTAGGCCAGACAGGACATCAGGATATTTGTGTGTGTATGAGTGTGTGTACTTATATCTTTCTATATAGTTTTAAGCCAATGGATCCATCTCGTTAGATATATTATACAGCCAATCCAAAGTTACTTTGTGAAAATCTGCTTCAAAAATATTCTCTAAAACCCATACTCCCATAAGAATGCTTATTGAGTCAAAAAGCATTCCTTTGTGTGTGTGTGTGTGTGTGTGTGTGTGTTTTAGATCTTGTTTAAACAGAACTCACAACTAATCAAATGAGGGAAGAGTTAAAACAAATGAGAAACAAAGTAGGCCTGATTTTCCTTTGCCTGCTGTCCTTAGCTATGTTTTTAAAAAATATATAGACGGTTAACAAATTAACATTAATGCGGGTGAGGAAACATGGCTGAGTGAGAGCCATCTTCAGATCTCTCCTCCTGAAACAACAATAAGCTGAACATCTAAAACTCAACAAAAACATCCAAACTGCACACAAGCATGTCTGAGCATGAGATCTGCATACAAGAGCTACCACAGGTCAGAAACCTGGTTGTTGGACAGTGGACTCGGAGAAATAAAGAAGTCGCCCCTTGCAGCCTCCAGAGCTCCCTGCGGGAAGTGGGGGAGGGGAGAAGGTGCGGGAAATTCCCTGATTAGCCTGCCTGGAAGTGCCGGAACTTCTAGCAGCCAGCACCAGGGCCCAGTCATCAGGGCAGAAAGCAGAAAAGTGGGACGGGACCACAGTTGATTTTTACCCGCCCAGCTGCAAAACCCAGGCTGAGCTGCAGCCCTCAACTCCCAACCCAGAAGGCCCCTCCCCCCACACCCTCTGAGACCCATCACCGTGGAGCCCCAGGAGAATCTGAGCAAACTCTACTGAAACTGTTGTTAACACTGACAGGAACTGAAACTGAGAGTAGCCAGTGTGATTAAATATCTACAAGAAAATAAAAAAGACATTTAGGCTTTATATAAGTTAGGGATCCAAGAGGCTTAGATGCCACCTACTGGACACCAAAAGAAAAGCGCTTTCTTTGCAGCGGGCTAAAGAGAGACCGTTAGAAAATAAATCTTTTTGGAAAAACAACAGAATACACTTCCATTAATGCCCAGATGCAGAAATAGTCCATTAAATACCATGAACAGCCAAGGTGACAAGGCATTTCAGAAAGAAAGAGAAAAATCTCCAGAAAATAAGCTTACAGACATAGAAATATGTGACTTAAATGACAGAAAATTAAGGACGTACTTCTGAAAAAACACAATGCGATCCAGTGACATCCAAAACAATTCAAATCAACAATTTCAGGAATTGAAAAAACAACTAGATGAGCAGAGCAAGGAGATTGAAACCCTCAAGAAGAACCAAATAGAACATCTGGAGATTAAAAAAAAAAACACAAAGCAAGAGTTGAAAAATGAAATAACAAACTTGGGAAATAGAGTCAACCAAATAGAGGAAAGGATCAGTGAATCAAAGACAGAAATCTAGAAATAAATCAGAAGGCAGAAGAAAGAAACCAAAGAATGAAAAGTAATGAAAGAGAAATTCAAGAAGTATCTGACACCATCAGAAGAGGAAACATAATAATAATAGGAATTCTCAAAGGGGAAGAAAAGGAGCAGGAATAGAAAGCATTTTCAGACAAATAGTAAATGAGAATTTCCCAAATCTAAGGAAGGAGCTGGAGCTTAGAATTCAAGAAGTCAACAGAACACCTAATTATCTCAACCCAAAAAGGCCTTCACCAAGACACATTGTATTAAAGTTATCAAAAATCAACAACAAAGACAGAATTCTCAGGGCAGCCAAAGAAAATAAGA
>NW_006432669.1:8359256-8374660 GCF_000325575.1 Pteropus alecto
GTTGTGAACGTGGACAATGGACTAGTGGTTACCAGAGGTACGGGGTTGGGGAGGAAGGAAGTGGTAGACAGGGTAAAGGGGTCAAATATAGGGGTGTTGGGGGAGGGTTAAACGGGTAAAGGGGATCAAATATATGGTAGCTGAAGGATACTGGTCTCTGGGTGGTAATCACACAATAGAGTATATAGATATCAAATTATAATGTACACCCCAAAATTACGTAATCGTATTAACTAATGTTACCTCAATAAACTTAAAAAAAAACCATTAATGCATCTTTAATTTTTTTTCTTGGTGTTGCCACATGTACAATTTTAATTCTACAATGTTTTACATATGATTTATTTTAATCATGTATTACACAGCAAATGAAAATGTAGCACAAAATTTAATAAGTTCCTTGTGGAAAAAGCTATTATGAATCTTAAACCGATTTTTTTAAAATTCTCTATTAATTTGACTGCTGTGGAAAACTGGGCTTGGGGTAATGACTATTAGTAGTAAAATTCATGAAAATTTTATTTATTCCCTGCCTTGATCAGAAGAGAATCAGAGGCAGCCTTCATAATACAAAATTACCCAAAACATGAGAGAGTTCAAATAAAAATAGAAGACGACGATGACAAAAAGTTGAAGACACAGAACAGAGCTGAGAATTAAGTTACAGTGGGCCACAAGTCTGAGAACTCTGGAGCCCGAGTTTCACTGTCCTGAACACATATGAAGTCAATGTTCTCTTATTCAGGCAGGGTGTCTGATCTGTGCCTCACTCCTGACCTGGCTTGCCTACCTTCTTCATTGAGTTACTGACCCTTATGTAATATTACTCCTTTATTTTATTCAGAAGGGAGAGAGGAGAATCAAACTAGGCATTTTTGTTGCTTAGTAAATGTTCTAGTTAAAAGGGGTAAAAAGCAAACAAACAAATAAAAAACAAAAAGTTGGTTGTCAAGAAGTAACAATGGTGTGTTTGTATATTCATATCCTCTATTTCCTATTACAAATCACTGAGAGTTGTGTTTCCTTTTAAACTAAGATAGATTTTGTCACCGTTTAATAGATTTTAGGAATTTAAGGGAGTTATCCATTTTAGTAAAAGTTGTCATCTGTATCTTCTTAGATTTAAATAAATTTCTAAAAATATAACTGTAAAGGAGAAGACTCATCAATTGAACAAGGTGAACAATTGATGTACCTGGCAAATTATTGAGTGGAAACATTGAAAGAAATACTTCCCTTTAATTATTATGCATCATACTCTTTTCAAGTATTTATTGATGACCAAATACCTAACTACCCTAATTTAAATAAATTTAAACTAATTTAAACTAAAATAATTTGAAATCACAGTATAACCAATTTTTTTTGTAAAGAGCATAAAACAATTGATATTTGGATGATAATGGAAAAGAAAAAAGTAAGGACAAAAAAAATCTGAAAGAAGACAGCAAACTTGAGGAATGAAAACCAGCTTTAAATAGAAACAGGATTCTGTCAAGGTGCATAGGCTTACAATTTGATCTGGTTTAACGTGCATGCTGTATTAAAATTTTTTTTAATATGTAAAATAGTATTTTAAATAAAAGTCTCAATATGGCTTAAGCAATTTCCTCCTATAAAAAATAAATTCTGTAACCTGTAAATAATGTTTATTTCATTGCTAAGTAGAAAAATTGTAAAATGGATTTTATCATCATGCTTCAAAGGCTAAATAAATAACAGTTAGTAAAATAGATTTTATGTTCTGAGAAAAAAAGAATACCTTGACGATGTCCTTTTAATCTAATTATTTGTCTAAGTGTTTATAAACAAGGATGGAAAATAGATGCCAGAAAGAAACATGGCCAGGGAAGAAAAAATAGTGAAGGAAATCAGGTTAATTACAATCTAATCAAAATTTAGGAAACATGTAACTCTAAGACTGCCAAAAATAATCTCTATCAAAATATCAAGAACTCTGGAGGGCATTATGCTTTTGAACTCACTGGATATTGGAAAGGATAATTATTTAGTTTAGAAAAGATATTATAATTTAACTGATCACAGAGTGAAAACAAGGATAATTCAGAAACTCCTCCCCTTTTAATTCATCTTAAATCTCTTTAGACTCAGGAGATGTGAGTAGAAGCAGAACAAACACTACATACTTAGATGCAGGCTATGTTCCACTAAGGACACTAGAATTTTTTTTCAAAGTGAAATCTGTGATATCTAAGAAAAAGAGAAGAAAAAAATTATAACTTTCTAGAAGAAAAACTGATATAAATTTGTAATCCTAGTAAAGCTCATTATTTTCATTTTATTTTCCTCATCTGTATTTTATTTATAAGAGATCAAATTTGTCCTTATATATTTTAAGGGAAAAAAATCTGTGATGATAGATTTTTAAAATTTTATTAAAATTATTGAGGTGACATTGGTTAATAAAATTAAATAGGTTTCAAGTGTAAAATAATACTTTAAATAATTCAATAATATATCATACATATATTACACTGTGTATTCATCACCCAAAGTTAAGTTTCCTTCTGCCACCAAATATTTGGCTCCCTTTAGCCCTATCTACCTCCCTGCTCCCCGACTTCCCTCTGGTACACTCAGGAGAAAACGCCCAGTTTCCTGCAGCTCCTTTCATCATCACTAGAAGTAATTATGAAGTTCCCACTATAAAAGGCTTTGTGCCAGCTTTCTACCCAAAGGCACTTGGAAAGGTCCCTACAAGGCTAAAGCACCAAATAAGTGACTAAGTACATAAAACAGTATGTCGATAATGGTGATATTTGTGTTTGCACCCACGTGTTACAAATGTTTGAAAATGAGTCATGCCCATGTTTAAGAACTGCAAGTGATTTAACTCACATTTCTGCACAGCACAGAAACAGATGGCCCAGCAGACATTTTAGCCATATAGCTTTAGAATTATTTTAGTCTGATTCTCACAGTTGTAGCTTAAAAACAGTTCCAGAAATGTGGCTTCAAAAACATGAAGAATGAGATTGTTGGAAATGCAAGACAGAAAAATTTCTGTCACACTAGTGGAAGGTTAGGTCCACTTGAACATATTTTCAGCAAAGCCTGGGCAGACAGATTTTGCTTAAAAACAAAAACCAAAAAACAAAAAACAGGCTTTCTTTGCTGTCAGGTTACAGTAGCCCCTGTACCTAAAATAAATATTCTTCACTGAAACAAGCATCATATTTGTATTTATATGATTGTCCTTTATTTAAATCAAGATTTATCTGGTCATATTAGCTAAAATAAATACAAAACAAAAATTTTCATCTCAAATTTTACCGAAAGATAAAGGAAACATATTCATCCTTTAGGATATTATTTAAAATATCTGCTCAATGCATACTATAAGCTCATTTAAAAATATTTTTAAAAATGTGCATAGACATGACTAGAGAGAAGATAAAAAATGAAAATATACTAATGTAATAACTGAAGGTTTTTAAATATATTAATAGTGGTGCTTTTACAGGTGAATTTTCTCTTCTTTCCATTTCTTTCTCTATTTCATAGCTAATATGTGTTATTTTTGTAACATTAAACACAATACGATTATTTAAACTCAACTCTGACCTTTCTAAAATTTTCATTTGGGAAATAGAATTTTCCCTGCATAACTTGCTCTGATATGTTCAACGAAACATACTTCTAGGAGATAAAATAGAGATTCAGATTTCACAGACGTACCTTGCTGCACGGAGCAAACCAGTAAATGAGAGCCAGGAAGGGTAGTCCGATGGCAACGGCGAGGACCACGAGAAACTTGACTGCCATTGTCTGCTGCCGCAAACCAGAAAGGTTCTCATACCATATGGAGAGAAGCTGCTGTTGACAGTTCGGATGAGCTACAAACTAGCAGGAAAGTGACAAAACATTTGAACAACTTGATTAAAGAATAGTTCAATGTAAACCAGTTTCTTGTGTTCTAATATTTTGTTCTGTGCTTTCCCATGAAAAATATTGTTAGAAGTAAGGTACAAACATAAAACATGTAGTTGACAAGCATCAAGCAAGATGGCAGAATGTTCTAATATGTATTATAGAAATTAGATTACAATTTGCCAAACTTTTCATTTATGACAAATGGATTCTCTTTCAAAGCATAGAAAAAAATTTAAAATTTAATATTATAAAAAGATTCATCAATGTTTTACAAAAGGACTTTTATAATTATGTTTTATCCATCTAAAAGGAGCGATGTAATCCAGATATCTAAATACTTTTTTTAAAAAAGCATACCATCTATCCTGTACTGACATTAAAATGCTAAAGTTACTTTATACTAAATTTTCATATATATGGGTCTGTTTGTGGACTGTCTATTTTATTTCATTGATAGCTCTTTCTATTCCTGTGCTATAAACTCTTTCAATTAAGAAAACTTTATGAATAAATTTTGCCTTTTATTTTTCAGATTTTTTATTCACATATTTAATTTTTAATTAAATTTATTGGGGTAGAATTGGTTAATAACATTATATAAGTTCCAGGTGTCCAATTCTATAATACATCAACTATATGTTACATTGTATATTCACCACCCAAAGTCTAGTCTCCTTCTATCATCATATATTTGATCCCATTTACCCTCTCCATTCTCCCTCAACATTCCTTGTCCTCTGGTAACCACCATACTGTTATCTGTGTTTATGAGTTTGTTTCACATATTTATTTTTAAAAATGATCTCGACACAGGACAGAAGGCAATATTATTTAATAGACAAAAAGCAACAATCCAAAATAAAACATTGGTAAAAAATGTTAAAAGGTTAGATAAAGAACAGGTTACATAAAGGAACTACAACTGATTCTTAAGGATGATTAGCTTTGTAGATAATTAAAACAAGATATGATATTTATCTTCTTAGAATGGTAAAGCTTAATATTGCCCATTGTGAGCAGAAGAAATCAGCCCTCTCATACACTGTTGGCCTGTGTAAACTGGTGCACTTCTCTTGAAGGAAAACTTAACAAATGTTTTGGAATTAAAAAATAAAAATGTGCCATATTAATTCCATACCTGGAATTTTTGTCTACAGATAAAACTCATGCAAGTAAGCAAGCTATATAAAAAAGTATCTTTACTGTAGCACCTTGTAATAACAATAACCAACCTAAAGAAAACGATGAACACCCTTAAATAGTGAACTGATTAAATAAACAGAATGATATAACGATGCAGCCTTTGAAAAGACGAAGTGGATGTTCATTTACTAATATGCGAAGATGTCCAAGCTATAAATTTGTGGAGAGAAATATAATAGTGATTAACTACTTCCCATAAAAATTGAGAAAATAGAAAAGGAGCATGTCTACACTGTTTGAAAACTTACCATAAACATATGTTACTTTTATTATAAAATGTAGCTTTAAAAACATTTTTAAAAGATATTTTATATAATGTAAGAAAGCAGTCAAGAATTTGGGAGGGGAAGGTACTGCACAAAGACTAAAAATATTCCACAAATAAAGATACAGTCGAAGAAGATTCAGAAGCACTAAAGAAGGAATTGGAATATAACACAAATGGGAAAATGGAACTGAGTCTTAAATAACAATGCTCTTGTCACATAATAAATGCCTTGTAATTTGGACACACAAAAGTTAGATTATGTCATTAGTTAAGTAAAAGAAAGGCCATCACTGCATAAACGTATCTAGATTTAGAGCTGTGTTCAGTGTAGGTTAGATGCCTCACAATTAGGCCCTTAGGCTTCATTAGAGAATCTGCTTGATGCAACCCTGTTCATTAGAAAGACCTCGCTCAATTTAACTGTGCCAACCTTTCATCCTTATTTAGCACCAATAAAAACTGAAATAATGTAAATAGGCTTCATGCCTGACCTTACTTTTTTTACTTCATATTTAATTGCAAGTTTTAAACGGCTGAGATTTGGACGGCCATGATCTCCACCACTGTGGTGTATTTCAACATCCCCATTCAGAATGGCCTCTACTTCTTCGGTATTCCTGCACAGGTCAAGGAGTCCAACTACAAAATCTTTGCACTGCATTGACAGTTTTTTGTAGTCATTCTAAGAAAGACAAAGCAGAACAAAAAAACAATAATGTAGAAATAGCACATTTTTACTATACTACTCAGCAGAATTTATCAGTAACTTAGTTTGTAGAGAAAAATACTTTTTTTAGATTTATCATTCTTTTACTATGCTTTAATTGCTGTTGCGCTGAGTAACCATAATAATTTTCTTCATACCTTCAAACCCTAAAAAAGGAAATTTGTCTAAGGCGTAATCAAAGTTATCAAAAAGAAGTATACTGTGCCAAACTCATCTATTGATTCAGGAGAAATATAAAGTAAGCAACTTTCCCCACTACTTTGCATACATCACATCTCTTATGTTCATAACTTCATCAGGAAGGCACGTAATACACATTTGATAGATCTTTGGAAGACTTTTAAACTGCACTGGTTAATTTTAAAAACATAGGATATTGGAGAGGTTCTGAAGAAAAACGAACACATATCAATTATCTATTTAATAAATTGTTACTGAGGATCTGTATGTGCCAAGCACAGGGTCAAAAGGCAAGTCCAATATAAAGTCTGCAAATTGAGACCTTCTTTGGAGAAAAGAAAGTTTAATGAAAATGCTTTCACTGTAATTTATCGCTGATGACCTAGTATTAATGCTGGGAGGATTTGAACAGTGAAGATTATATTTAAACACCAAAACTCATGTCAAACTCATATACAGCATGTATTCACATCTTCATTCAGGTCTTCCTAATAATTCCTTCTTCTTTATTCTCTTACATTGAAATAGGACCTTTTATAACCCAATGTTAATTGAGAAAACTCACTAGCTAGAGCTTGTTGCATTGCAAGTGAATTATATTATCTCATTTAATCTTCACAGTCTCTTGCTCTGTTAGATTAAATAATGTATCCAAGACCATGCAGCCAAGGTTGAAATCAGGATTTAAACCTAATTCTGTTTGCCCCAAGCCCTTTGTCTTTAAAAATTATACTACTTTGTCTCTTCTTTATAAAATGCATTCTATTTTTATCTTGAAAAACTGGGAGGCAAGCAGGGCAAATACTATTCCCATTTTGCATATAAAAAAGTGAAAGTCCCCTGAGGTCACAGAGCTTCAGTGGCAGAGTGTTCTCTTAAAGCCAGCTTTGCAGATTCAAAGTTAGTTATTTCCTCTATCCTGGAGCCAACAAAGTGTTTTTGGATGAATGGTGGAAAGATCCCCTAGAAAAACTGAGAGAGGAAGATGTTGGAGAAGTATGATTGTCTCTGGGTGTCAGTCAATAAGGTAATATTTTGAGGAAGTCTATATGGAAAATAGCTTCATACTGGGTAAGTGTGTAAAGCACCTACTAGGGCTCCTCTCTGTAAATCATGCCAAGTGATCTTTCAATACAGTTTAGTAACTTCTAAACAGGCTACAATTTGCTAACTGCAGGTCCAAACAGATTCTATAAAAGCAAATTGATAAAACAAATTATATCTTAGCTGAGAATGACTCGAACTAGTTCTAAACAGGTATCCGGTCAGATAGTATCTGGTCAGAGATACAAGGAAACAATTTTACCCCTTTCATGAAATAGTCAGTTAGGGTCCTGGAGACAAACTTTGAGGTGTGAAAGTGCAGATGTGGTGCATGTCCACCATACCGGAGCACAGTGGTTAGGAGCTTGGACTTTTAAAGCTAAATGTACCTGTAATCAAATCCCAGTTCTTCGATTTTTTTTAGCCATGAGATCTTAAATAAATTAAAACCATTCTATGAGGTGGGGGCTATTATTACTCTAGTTTTACAGATAAAAAACCTGAGACTTGGTGAAATTATATAAGTGTTAAAGAGATCACACATGCAAAATTCATAGCATGGCGCTAAGTATTTATCAAACATTTGATAAAACATAATTATTTTATTTTATATTATCAAAGGTAAGATCTGAAAACAGGCCATTTCTTGACATCTGTAAGCACCCATGAGCTCTGATAAAACCTAATATACCTAGCCTCTCTTATATGCAGAGCTCAATACTGGACATATTCTTAGGCATTTTAAAGTCAAAAATGTAATAGTCAAAATCAGTTTTCTCTAGAATTGTAAAAAGTCTCATGGTGAAATTAGACATTTAAAAACAGAGTAGGATCCATCAACTGTGGGGTAACACTTTTTAGTAGAAACTACATTGACTGGAAGGTTAAGTCCAGGAGCTTGGTGTTGTTTAATACCTTGTTTCCAATTTAATGTTAATTCTCAAGACATAGTCTCAAGAAAAAAAAAAAATTCAAGAAAAAAAAGAAAGAATAAGACTCTGCTCTTAGAAATACATGCTTTTTTCGCCTTGGGAATTCATTTACAATATTGTCATATTTTGCGTTCTCAAACTGACACATAAACTCACAATGAAATGTTAGCAGTGCTAGAATTAGCCAAATGTAGTACTGTGACTTTGATTCCTTGAAAGGAACAGTGAAGTTTACAGGTTGATTTAATTTTAGGTCATGTCTTTGGGTCACACACCCACACCATACATCATAAATTAGAAGTGGGCGCTCGCCTATTAATTAACCTTTGAATTGAAAACAGATGACCGATAGTGGATTAATAGAACAGAATTTAGAGATTATAAGACATAAAAATGTTCCTGTTAAAATTATCTTTTCAAAGCGTTATCTTAGTTGGATTTTACTTAGTGGAAGAGATGTTAAGGTCTGTAATTTTAATGCCTGGCTCTTCTTTCTATATAAAGAATGACGTTTGTTTCATAGAGATTAACAAACCTTAATTCTCACTAATCAACTGGCCAGGCTTTGGAGAAGAGCAGTCCTGGGTTTGAAACTAGGCACGGCCACTTACTAGCTGCATGACTTTGAGCAAATGAATTAATCCCTTAAAGGCTCAAAATTTTCATGCGTAAAACAAGGATAATACAAGTACCCACTTCCAGTGTTGCTGTGAAGATTATGCAAAATAATGAATGCCAACTTCCTGGTAATTATTATGATTATTATTGTTTTCATTAGTTCACAAACAATATTCAGGTGTTCTCAATCCCTCATCACAAAGTTATGATAACAAATACAAAGGCATATTGGGATTCCTGGGTAGCATCTGAACGTACATTGAAATAAAACAATTATTCATTCATTGGTTCTTTCAATAAATATTCTATGCACCAGTTCTGTGATAGATACCATAGTCTTACTAAGACAGCTGCTTTGTAAAATGACATTATGTACTTGAAAATTAAGGTAAGTATACAATATTCTTAGCTATTAGCCAGACATGCTTCTTGGGACCACATGTAATACTTCGTCTTTCCTGGTCTTTAGAATAATTGTCACTAATGTCACATTGATCACTGACCTTTGTCACAGCTGATGTGGTAATGATTAGCAAGCGTTTATACAGCAGCTACTGAGCAGGGTTATAAGGGACATAAAAGTTAATTAGACACTACTCTTGAGAAAAGGTAAACAGATGCAATACAATTTCAAATGTGAATTAAAGACATTTTCCTAGATATGTCAGATGCTACTGACTTTTATGTTGATCTTTGCCATCATCACCAGCTACATATTTAACTCAATATAGTGTTTGATAACCAGCTTTTACTGTTCCTTTTGCATAGAAATTTTCAGGTCCCACTGAAGCTAGGAAGCTTGAAGAGCAACAATGGAGTAAACAGGTGGTTTCAGGGGCTGAGGCCTCTTATGATACAAATTGCTGCACTTAACTTCCCTCCCTAACTGTTGACTTGCCTTAGATCTAAAATTCTTCCAGAATGAGATTTTCTCTGTCCATCTATTTCAAACTAGGATAGAAAATTCAAAGGCAAGAACATACACACACATTTATACACTTTAGTGCATTTATTTGTTTACGTATCTGTCTCTCTTGAATAAATTCAAATATCTTTCAGAACAAGGACAATATTTTATGTATCTTGAGTCCACACGTCCTAGCAGTGTCTGGCACATAGTAGGTAATCAAAAATTTTGTTGAGTAATGTAAAGAAAGGAACATACCTGGGTTTTAATTCTCATCCAGCTACTTAATGACTATATGATCTTAGAAAGGTTATTTTAATTTCTGGCCTTCTGCTAATTTCTGATTTTGGAGAACTTAAATGCCAATACATTGCAAAGTTAGACTGTAAATCATTTAGATTAATTCATAAAGCTCAACAAATGTACATTTCTTCCTTCCTCATTGAACTGGATCTCAGCCCTATACTTCCTATGTGGAGATTCTGCTTTGTAGGTTATTTAACACTTAGCTACAAAGTGACACCTTTTGTCACCCTGCTAAGGTCCAATAAGAGTCACACTGCCTTTCTGCTAACAAAAACTACTTTTCAGCTTAGTCACGTTCTTAGAAAATACTTCCCTTTCAAACTACACCAGATGTTTTTGAACATTCGAACACCAAACATAGCAATGGTTTAAAAGCAGACAGGGCAGGAGTTTCTCTATCTTTCCCTTTCTCAAAGTCAATAGCAGAGGCATCTGGAGGTCAATGTGCATGTTCAGGCACAGAGCGCCGGAAAGACATGAAGGATCTGGCAAAGCTCCAGAAAAGCTACTTATACAGAATGACAGAGAAAAGGCCAACCCCTGATGTATGAAAGAAGTGATTCAAGGGTAATTAAAAAAAAAAAAAAAAAACATTGGTAATATAAATAGATTGAAAAAGGGTTTAGAGACATAAGTCATGGGTACATATTAAGATCCTGAAAAGAAATGAGAAATTTGGGAGAAAGCATTTGCTGTTAAAACCATCCCTGGTACTGATCTTCTTGTTTGTAAGATTAGTCTTACTTTATCTGAGGTTAATTTTGAATCAAGGAGAGAAGCCAAGAGTTACGTTCTCTTCAGTATTAAAAACAGTTAAGTGCTGGGTGTTCCTTTATTATTATAATTATTGATTTGCTGTTTGCTGCTAAAATTAGGTTTACCCAATTTAAGTTTAAGGTGGCTGAAGTTTCATGCTACCAAAACAAAGAATTATTAATAAAAATTCAATATGAAAATTGAATTTGAATGGATGAAAAACTTTTGAATCTAGTTTCTCCTATTCTCTTTAAAGACCTGCAATTCCTCGGGCCTGTTGGTTTTCCTCTTACTCTTGTGGCTCCATCTAATTGTTAGATTTCTCTGCTTTGGTCTTGTTGTCACCTCTGCATGGTGCCAGCTACAGACCTGGTGATATGGGTAATAAATGCAATTTGTTTGATTTAGAGGATTTAAGGCTCAAAACTAAAATTGCCTGAGAAACTCAGCAGCAACCCCTCTGGCCTCTTTGGTTGATGGACTCCAGGTTATTACGGAACGGGAGAGTTTGGGAGGAACTTAGAGAAACTATATGTTTGAGCTTACAAAATCTTTGTGGAAATTCTCATTCTCTGACTCATAAAATAGATTATTTGCCTTCACACAGAGATACATGAAGACTTTCCTAGGGGCCAGGGAACACTGATAGTCCTAAGGGAACCAATTTTCAGATCCAACTTTCTTAAAACTGGTTTCCTTGAAAATAGATATTTTGCCCCTTTACAAAAGAATTTTCCACTCTTGCCTACTCATGCAGCAAACAATAAGCTTCTGTCTAGATACCATAAACCCTTAAAGGTTTCTGAATTCCTCCACTCTAATACACATTTCTGTTTAAGATAAAGTTTGCTAATAGAAATACAAAGTGCTGGCTTATGTTAGGATATTCTGAATATAGATGTACGGTGCAGTGTGGAGACAGGAACAGTAATAATTTTTGTTTAATGCACTTGCCTCTTCATTCTCCAACAATTGGCAAAGAGTATATCACTCCTGAATGAGAGTCTCGTGAGAAGATGGCAAAGACAGTATAAGTAAGAAATACTGAATGCAAAAGTAATGTTTTCATGTATTTAAATATGTGATTCTTTTAAACTCTTCTTAATTCTCATCTGTAGGATGTATCATTAGCTAGAAAGAAAAGTAGCTCAAACAGGCAAGGCAGAAAAGATTAATGAGTGAGAATGATTCTTTTTAATGTAACTTGGAATGGTTTCCAGGACTAAAAATTTTCACAGGACATTGGCTACAACACATGGATAAAATTTTTTTGTGATTTCTTTCAGACTCAGCATGATTGTAATTCAGTAAGGTATCATATCATGTAATTCAGTAAGGTATCAAATCATATAAAAATATTTATTCTACCTACAGTTAACCCTCTTTTAATTTTGTTCCATAAAATCTTTAACAATTTATATATCTTATTAACAAAAATTAGAGTAACATACCAAGATATTTTTAGCAGGATATACCCTTTTCTTTCATTAAGTACATAACAAAAGTGTAAACATGATTAATCCAACTAAAAATTCATTTCCAGTAAGAATTGCATCATATATTCAAAATTTAATTTTCAAAATTTGTATGTATTTTTTATACAAATTTTCAATTTATATAGTTTTATTCAAATGCACAAATAATAGATGTAACAGTAACTCCAGAATATTTTTAATACCTAGAGCCTTATGATCACAGAAAATAAAAAATTCTAAAATTTCATATATATTTAATATATACATATATAGGTATATACATATATAAAATCTCACATATATATAGTGATTACGAGAGACTTTACAATAAAAAGCTATTACATTAGGAATCACATTCGTGGATGAAATTGGACTGAAACAGGCTCAAGAAGAAGGAAAGATGTAGTTATTCTGGATGTTAAAGAAGAGGTCATTCACTTATTTTTAAAATAGGTGATAATGAGCATCAAACATTCATAGCATGCCAAGGCCCCTGGATACAACCGAAGGAGCATTTTAAGAGCTATATTTTTAAATGTCAATATTTACGCCATGCAGAAAGTATGTATTCATCTGTCTCTCAAATCAAACTGACTTCCCTCAACTTGCTCCTCTTTATAACCTCAAAAGCATCTATCATCATGCTCTGAATATAGAAACAGTGTTTTATAAGAGAAAGAACCTGGGTTTTAGAGTACAGCATACCTGGATTCTGATCCCAGCTCTGTCATTTACCAGTTGATCTTGGGCCTTACTTAACCTTTTTATACCTCCACTTCTCCATCTGAAAAGGAACTAATATCTTCTCAAAGTTGTAATAAAGATTAGACATAATAAATATAAAATGTCTAGTATATAGCAGAATATCTCTAAATGATAGCAATCACAACTTTTACTAGATATAATTATAACAAAGAGCTTGTTGAAAAAGCATATTACCTACTGTCCACAGTAACTAGCACATGCTGAGCATACACTGGAAGCGTGTAAATAAACCTTGACATTGCCTTGTGGAGGGTGAAGTCCTTATTGTTAAAGACCTACCTTGAACTCTTTCTCAATGTTGGCCAGCACTGCCAGCTCATTACTAAGTTCTAAAGCTGTCATGACTGGATCTTCACTAGACAATGACAGGTAAGCTGGACTTGCCAGGCCTTTATAGGCGTTAATCCTAGATCTGGAGTGGCTAAAGGAGTCATGCTTCTGTTTCTGGTTGCATTCACTGCACTTGCAGAAATAATCATGAGGCCGTTCAATCCGAGCACCCTTCCGCAAGAGAGTGTGCACGATTTCATATTCCTGGCAGTGAGCAGCCAGAACAATTGGAGTCACATCATGGGAGAATCGTGTCCCATCTTCATCATAGGCATAAAAATCATCTTGCTGGAGTTCGGACTGGCTGGGGCTAGTTGCTAACCTCTTGCCTTCAGCAAAAGCTGGATGACTAAGAATGGCTTCCACAATCCGAACATAACCCTTACTAATAGCTAGAAGCAAGGCATCCCCAACACGAGAGAGATTTTCTTTCTTGAGGAGAAGTTCTGTAATTTCCAAATGCTCATTGGCCACTGCCAATTGTAGGGCATTCTGGCCCATGTAATCCACACAGTTTACATTAAGTGAGAGGCATTCTTCTAACATCTTCCTCACCACTGGGATGTTGCCATATTCAGCTGCATCTAAAAAGCGTTCCTCCTCAACAGATAGGCTTGTTGAGTGATCATTAAACATGTACGCTGGTCCTCGGTTAGCTAACCTTCTCCCCTTCTCACGGAGAATTGTCTGCCGCCGGTGGGCCAGTCTGTTGTCGGTGCCTCGGCTGTAATAAAATAGAAAGATTGTGAACAAATCATATTAACAGCATTTTAGTGTGCCAAATGACTTGCCATCTAATGCAATCCTCAAGTATATTAGATGTTGTCTCATCGTCTCTAGACAAACTATAATATAAAGACGCATTTATTTGTTAATGGATTCCAAGAACTTTTGCTTTAAGAAATCCAAGCATTTTGTATATTTTAACATTCCAATTTGAGGTAGAGACTCTGTCAATTCCTATGATCTCTCTGTGCTATTCACATAGAGATTGATTTTTGCTTTTCAATCACAGGTAGTATAGACATAAAAAAAGACCCATAATCAATAGTCATTATGATCTAGAGTGTGAAGATGTGTTTTTAAAAAGTAGAAAAATAGCAAATCCATTCAAGTCAACACTTACTTATTGAGTCCCTACTATGCCAGATCCAGACAATGTGTAAGGCCCAGAAAAACCAATGATGAAGAAAAAGAAAGAAAATTTTCTGCCCTTATAACTCTTGTAGTCTAAAGGGAAATGGGTAATTAGCACATTACTTTGTTGTCAGCTATTTAATTGTCATGATAACCTACAGCAGGGTCATCTAACCTAGCTTCTAAGAGAAAGTGATATGCTACAAATGGAAGGATGAGTAGGAATCAGGTGAGAGTGTGTTTGGGAGGGTGGGACAGGTGCAGGGGTAGAGCTTTCTCCAGCAGAGGGATCAACTAGATGCCATGGCATAGGTTTCATTAAGGGCAACTTTTGATGCTTGGACTTTGCTAGGTGTTGTTCTAAAAATTATTGGAAACTTGAGAAAATTGTGATCAAGGTGCTAGGTGAGAAGGAATTCTTCTGTGATGGAGATAATTTTAAAAGAGGTGGCCAGCCTACAATGTGGGCCTCACTCTAATAAGAAGAGAAAGTGATTCCTCCTCTGATCAAAAGCTACAATGGAGATTTTTGTCCTTACTGAGTCATAACTTTATATCTTAAGGTCTTTTTGAGCTTGAAAGGCTCAAGCCTTTTCACTGTCACTAACTAGAAACCCAAAGAGAACAAGTTCCTGCAGAATAGGAAAGGGTTGGGTTATAAGGGAGCCTGAAAAAAGAGAAAAAGTTATGATTGATGATTGATGTGATAGATGCCCCGTCTCTTTAAAAATGTTCTAAGAGCCCTCCCTCTTTAAAGGCAATCACAAACTTTCCAGTATAAAGAGAATTTAAATAGATCCAAAAACCCCATAAACCGTCTTCTCTACTAATGTGGCCAGGCCTAGACAACCTAAATCTCTTT
>NW_006432669.1:8374712-8388974 GCF_000325575.1 Pteropus alecto
CGATAGTAAAATAAGTTAGCAAAATTTCAGCAGCTAGGAAATAGATTATGATTCTCCAACAAGCTTGAAGAGTACGCTGCCATATTCACAAATGTTTTTAATAGATTTTCATTCAATGATGAATCCTTTAGCCATCCGAGTCCTCTTCAAAACCAATCAAGCTGATGTTTTTTTGAAGAGACAACTTTGTAAATGATATAAAGCACCAATAGCTAGGTGTACATTATAATATCAATAATTTCTAAGATGGATCTCTCAATAATATAACTTTTCATAGCAATAAAGGAGTGATTTCTATAACAATTTTGTTTTCTATAGCGAGTTTTGTTTTCAATTCCTTTTTAATTTTATCAAAGTTATGCATGTGAATATTTTAAGGACTCTACAAGCTTCTTATTAAAAAACAAACAAACAAACAAAAAACCAGCAGTCCCTTCTTAATTTTCTCCATTTTTGGTTCCCCAGAGACAATATATTTCAACTATTTTAGCTTATGATTTGATAATTTCAATCCTTATATCCACATGACTTGGTAATAGTGTTATTTCTTGATTTTCCAGTTTTGGCATTATCTATGGACTTCTTATTATAAAAGTTCAGATTTAGCTCACTTTCACAATCTCCCACCTTCACACTCTTCTCACACACACACCCACACAGAGATACACGAACTAGCTTCATGGTTCTGTATCATTCTAGTAGAGTTATATCATAACTTTTGTTAGATAATCACTTATATTATGACAATACAAGTGCTAGTCATAGCTATGACAAGTAGTATACTACGGTGTCTTTTCTGGTACAGTGACTCTATTTCCTGACACCTAGCAATTAAAAATTATCTTTCTGTATTCATATGCTTAATATTCTGGGTACTTATGACTAATTCAGCAAAAGTATCTTTTTCAATGTAAATCTTCTCCATTACATGCAATGCACTGTGTGTTTTTTCAATTTTAGCTTCTTGAAAAATCTCATCTGCTACTTTCTGATCTGCTAATCTAGACTGATTGCTGTCTAGACTTGATGAATGTATGTTTTCTTTGAATCTTCTTTTTAGCATCATCCCAAGGATTTTGTGTTGAGTTTCTTGTTTTCTATATCTCAGATCCTTTTGTGTTGTTTCTTGCTTTTGTGTTGAGTTTCTTGTTTTCTATATCTCAGATCCTTCTTTTCCTTTAGTTTACTCCATTGTTTTAATATAGCACATCCCCCAGTAGCTGATTAAGAAATCTTGAGATGTCAAAAATGTCAAAAAATGACTTTGTGCTATTAACAACCTTAACTGGTAGTTTGTCTGAGTAGAGTATTCTAGGTTGACAATAATTTTTAAATTCTGTTCTGTTAGATTCTAGTTTTTGTAGTTGCTATTGAAAAATATGATTCTGGGTATCCTCTTTGTCTCTAGTGACCTAAAATTACATAAGTTTTTTTATTAGAGGAATCTCTTTTTCTCCATAGTTTCGGACATTCAGTAAACCTTTTAATCTGGAAAAATGTGTCCTTTTTTGAAAAACATTTTTGACTTATTTTCTCTTCATTTTTTCCTGCTTTTAGTGTTGTTTCTGGAACTCCTTTTTGGATGGTAGACATTCTGGAATTATTCTTTAATTTTCTTTCCTTTTCAATTTCTAATTATTTATTGTTTTGTACTATATTCTGGGATACTTCTTTAATTTTATGCTCTAATATATCTTTTGAAAAAAATTTTCACTATTATGTTTTTAATTTTTAAGAATATCTTTTCATTCTTCAAATATTTCTTTTTATAGTAGTTTTTCTGTCTTCAAAGACACATGATCACTATCTTCTCTTCTAATTCTTGAGTCATTAGTGATAAAGACGTCACAGATCAGAACTTTAGAGAATTTACTAAGTTGCTTTTTTTTGTTCGTTTTGTTCTCTATATTTTATATTAGTGTTTTCTCAAATAGCTAGTGATCCTTAGTAGATAATCTTATCCATTTTTTAAAAATAATTATTCATTCTAATTTTTTTCAAAGAGAGTACATTTTCACCTCAGAATTAGCCAGACTTTAATGTTGATTTTAGCAAAGGTGATTCTTAGAGGTGAGTTTCTGGAAGAGCAGCATTATTTCTGAGTTAACAAGATGGATGAGGTAGAAGAAATGAGAGGTCGCCAAAGATTTGTTACATGAGCAACCATCCATCATCTTCCTTCTGAAATCCTGAGCTCTCTTCCTTTCTATCTGTCACTTTTCTGACTTCTAATAACCTCTTTAGCCTTTTACTTCCTCTCTTGTCTTCTGTATATATTACTTCTTATAGTGTCTGTTGTAGACAAGAAGACATTCAATGATTGGGGGAGAGGAAATGTCTGCTGAACATGAACAATGCTTTAAAAAAGAAAAACTATAAAAGTAAGGGAGAAAAGAGCAAGTGTCGTAGGATGTATAAAAGTGAGATGAAAATAATAAGGGTGAGAACTTGTAAGAAAAGTTTTCATGTAACTAAAAAATAAGAAAGACACAAAGTTGACACAAAACAATACCAAGTACCAAAAGACCAAGAATCAAGCCTATATTTTGCTTTTTCTTCCTAAGAATGAGAGAAATAATTATTCCAGCCTATGTCACAGGATGTGGAAAGTGCTTAAATTTGGTTTCCGTTATTTTTTATTGCTACGTGCATTTATATAGACAAGAAGGACACTGCCTTTATCATTTTTTCAGTTGTTATTCAATGAAAAGACCCTTGTCTTCTATTTAAGAAATGGCAAGGACTGCCATGGTAATTGATGTAAATGGTTTTTGTCTTTTTACAGAAAGAACAAATATAATCAGTAGCTTCATTGATATCTCAATTTTTAAACTGGCTTCCAAAGTTTTATTTGCTCATATAACACGTCTAAATTTACACTGAGGTAGAACAAGCCTGAGTTATGACATCTTTAATTCTAAAATTTTTAAATGATTTATTTAAATGGTTATTTATTCAAATAATGGCAAGTTCTATTTTAGCAAGCCACTGATATTAATGATATGTCCTAATTCCTTATAAACTATCATGACTTTCATACCTATAATTTCTATCCTTTTGAAGGAATAACAAAGACATTTCCATAGAAAATGTTTTCTTCAGTTTTAAAGCATCTTCTATCTCCCTCTTTGGGACCACAAATATTAATCATATGCAGTGACATCATGATTTTTTTAAAGGCCCAGATTATCATCATCTCTTAAGCATTCTGTCAACAGAAAAGCTTGATGCAGAATGTTTATAGAGGTATTTACAATTGTTTTAAGAAGACAACTACTGCTTGCACAATGAAAGCAGTATTCCTTGCATGGTAGTAAGGGAAAGGGAAAGCTGCTTGCATGTTGACAGAACAAAATGCACGCACTGCTGCTTCCTTGTCTTCCCTAACTGCAGTCTAAAGAAGCAACAAATAGCTCTCTATATATTATTTTGTCACAAGTGCTGTTGCTTAATCCCTGACTTTCAGAGGCAAAAGCAAAATGTGTAAAAAACTTTTTAAGTAACACATATTTGAAGCCTTTCTAGAAAAAAACTAGATGTTACTAGATTATATTATCTCTCTGAGAATGGATTTTATAAGGCTATATTACAGAATTCTACACTAGTTGCATATGTAACCTAGAAAAATCATCTACAAGAAATAAGAACAGCCCAAAGCACTACGTTAACAAAAGAGATATTTTCATTCCAGCCAAAGGGCACACTTTTGCAAAGTCAGCTCTTCTACTTAAGAAAAATATTTGATAAGAATTTTTCTTTATCCATTTAGCCATATTTAGCATGGCTGAATGTTTAGTTACCTACATTTTCATGTCCGTATTTTTCAAATTTCTTTAATCACAATACATAAATACTAGTTCTAGGACAGAGTGTAATTAGCTACTGCCCCCCATGCTATTCAAATAATGATTAGGTCATGAAAATCAACAGTTTTTACATACCTCATTTTCCTGATTCTTTTCGCTGGTGAAATAGTGCCTGTTGCCCCAGATAGTGAGAGATAGAATAATCCATCTCTATTGAAAATGCCAGCAACACAAATTAGCTTCTGAGTCGAATGGACTATGTGCTTGAGTCCAGAGCGTGTGCAGTAATTTCCTCTACTTCCTGTTCAAATATGATTCATTTTTATCAAATGGAACTGCTCCTATATTAACTAAGCTCCATATTAAGTATCTGGCTTAATGTTTATTTTTTGTTTCAAAAATCTTTGAAAATATTTCAGTTATAGCACAATTCTACTAAAGCAGAAGTGTTAGAAATGTAAATGGCACGTAACTATTCCAGGCAGGATGGAAGAGCCAGAAAAGTAGACTTTCAGATTCACCCTAGGATGGTGAAAACAAAGAAAATTCCAGAATATGTGTTTTATTATAAGTCCAGTTGTTCATGGTAAAAATCAGACTTGGGTATTTAGAGATTAACAATCAACACAACGAGCAATTTTGCAGACTAGGAGGATGAATGATAAAAATAGTTTCATTCTAATTTTATAAAAATGAGACCGTTATTACTCTGTTTACTTAATCTCTGGTCGCATATCCCTGGCCCTTCCTCTAGGGTTGAGGGAACAGTAAACAATTAGAGTGGTTTTTCTTCATCCCATGAGAACCAAGACTGTTTTACTCAGTGGATAGGAACATTGCAAATAATTTGTATATAACTTTCAAATGCATAAATCCCTCTCATCAAAGGAATAAAGTTCAAAGCTTGTTTGTTCCCCATTAAGCTGACAGTAAATCACTATGATGGACAACCCTACAAACAAAAAAGATAACAAAATATAAAGGTTGAACCACAGTGCGTCCTGGTGTATATACACTATTTTATATTCATTTTGAATATGCAACAAGCTCAATAGGGAACAAAGAAAGTTGAAAAAGCATCTTTTTTAATGGCATCCTTGTGACTTGTCCCAAAGTGAAGAATTTCTTGTTCTTAAAGGCAGGACTAATATTTTCTCACCTCTTGCATTTTCTTTGCCTACCCTTGACATTGCATATAGAGCATAAGCACCCATCTTTCCTGTGCATTACCAAATCCCTTTCACCTCCAGATAGTTTTCAAGATAGCAATTATTTTGATTCAATCAATTCTGATTTTTTCCCACAGACTCCTCTCATTTCATCAGATAGTAACTTTCCTTTTGATCAGTCACACTACATCACAACACTGCCTTATTATTTCACAAGCAAAATGATAATAGCCTGAACTGTTTCTCACTTTTAGTTGGGAACCAGAAAAAGTGTGACTGAAAAATCTTGTGTGTGTTACATATTTTTTTGCTTGTTTATTTTTATCACCAATTTTTCTATAACTATGTGAGAGAATAAAAACATGAGTAAATAGTGAAACAGTTATAGGAACTTGACTTTTTATAAAACAACTAAGCCTCCTGTTTGTGGTTTAATTTATTTCATGTGTCATATCTTCCTTCTTTGAAATGCTCTTCAGTAGATTTCTGGGTGCATGCATTTATTTTGATCTATTTTAATAGAATACTCTGGGAATATTAAAAAGTTTATGTGTAATACGAACAAATTATATCCCAATTATCTCATCAAAGAAAGAGGTTTAAACCATTTGCTTCTATTATCAACAGCCATCATAGCCCTGTGTATTATGCAAGCATATTTTCCCATTCCACAAATAACTTCTGTGTAAGACAGATTCCAGGCAGGAAATAGTCAGCATACTTAAATTGGGTAATCTGATAGTCTAATGAGGAAACTCTAGAAATATGTGGGCAGGAGTTAGGCATATCCAACATGGCACCCTACAGTATCAAGTGTAGACTTAGTCCTGAATCTGCATAAGAAGGAAGGAGTTGCCAGATGTTAAACAAGGTAACCAGAAGGCAACTGTAAGGGCCCCTTGACAGTGTTTCTGACCTCTGGTAGAGGGTAGGAGCCAACTTTCAAGGAGAGAGCCAGAGAAATTGATACCCTGACCTCACCATCCTGCCCTCTGCTATCCCATAGTGGCCTCCTGTGGACTGTACCGCACCCAAAGTCTGGGACAAAGGAGACCATTGATTTAGTCTACAGGTCTGCATTGATGACATCCCCCCAGGCAGAGGATGGTGTGCAAATGGTGGAAAGTGGACCAAGAGAGCCAAGACAACAACACTCAGCACATATTCTATAAGTGAATTTAACTGTTAGTATTAATCCCTTCAGAAATCACTGATGAAAACATTTGTGCTGAGAAAATAGTAAGTGTATAATTTTTTATTATGAGTCACTGATGCATCACCAGTTCTCACCTTTCCGAGCTTATTTTTCCCTTCTATAAGCTATCTGTCAGGAAAGACACCCACATTCAATTTCAGGCAGTACATTATCTTAAAAAAAAAAATGAGCCTTAAAGATTCATCCATCTGCATTTTAAGTTGTTGCTCACATGAGACTTAGGATGAACAACTCTGATTCTGAGGGTGAGAAGGAAGGTAATATGATGTCATCGAAACATTCAGAATTGTTGAAATTGTGTGAACAGCACAAGCCAAAGCTGCTGACTGCCAGAGATAATGGTGCTAAAGAAACAGGCTCCCATAATAGCTCTGGAACATGCTCTCAACCTCTGCCATGGGGGCCAGATCCAACTGTTCACAGTGCAGGTTTAAGTCTATATGAGCCTGGCATGTTTAAGAGAGTACAAATGTAGATAAAGGGAAGTTAGGACAATGCTGTGCATAGTTTCATTTATTTAGAAAAGAAAATTGTGGAATGCCTTTCTTTGCTGATGGGGTATGATTTTAGATCCACTATCAAACCTCACATTCACCATCAGGATCTTGAAATTTCATTCACTCATTCATTCATTCATTCAAATTCTTATATTTCCAGGCACTGTGCTAGGCACATAGGGGATAAAGCAGGAAAAGACATTTAAGTATAGCAGAAAAGAAAGAAGTAGACAAAAGATTACAGCGCAATAAATATTATCAAAGGGAAGGTGTGATGTACTACATAAATGAATAATAAATAGTTTTCAACTCAGTCTATGGGTTAGGGAAAGCCTTCTAAAGAGATGCCTCTTATTCTAAGAATGAGGGAGAAGTTAGCAGAAGGGAGAGAAGGGGAGACAAAGCACTTCAGGCAGGGAGCTTGTGTATGTCAACAGACCAGAGAAAACAGAAAGATGTCCATTATAGCCGGAATGTACAGGAGTTCCCAAGGGGCTTCTGATTCCTGGCTAGTTTAACTGAAGATTGAGGGCTCAGTGTTAGAAACTGGGTCTGGGTTCCATTGCTGTTCTCAATTCAGCACTAAGGACTTATATCTTAGGGCTGAAATGTGAAAACTTAGGAAACTCCCAAAGAGCTAAGGATTTCAACTTAGGAGATTCAAGTTTTAGAACTCAGCTATTGGGTCTCCAGCTCAAGCAGTTTTGTTCTGCGGAATTTGGAGTTTATATAATTCAAGGTTTCAAGTTTAGAAAAAATTAAGGATAAATTTAGGGTTGCTGAGAACTGAGTCCTTAGGGATCTGAACTTGAGGCAGCTCTGGGGAGCTATGTGAAATATTGGGAAGAACATAGCTTCTAAGAAAGCCAGGCTTTATTGGGAATCCGGACTCTGCCACGTACTAGCTATGTCATCTCTCTGAGACTAAGATTCCTCAGCTATAAAATGGGTGGGTGAGGCAGGGGAAGGCCTTGTAGTTACTTTGCAGTGCTCCTATGAAATTGGTGATATGTGAAATTCAGCTTAAGGTAATTTGATCCCTTATCTATTACAGATTTCAGATCCTTCTTAATCATAATTGTTCAGTGCTTTCGGGTTTGAAAATGTTCTGCTTAATAAACAAGATGAAAGCAAAGTAGCCATTTAATAGTTTCTCTTTCCCCTATGCTATCTCTTAACATTTGTACCACATCCCCAGAACAACAAATTAACCCTTCCTTGTTTTTTTTTCTTGCTCTGTACATCAACATGGCTAAAAAAGCATTTTTGTTGCCTTATTGGTTTTTTTTTTTCATCTTTGGCATATTTTGTATTTCAGCTTTGCTAGCACTATTCTTAAACCGTGTTCCATTCTTTTCTCTTCATTCCCTGATTGTTTACTTCCCTCACCTTTTTTGTATGCATGGGCTCTTAAAACCTAAACTCATCTTCATATTCCAGTGCCAATTACGAGGACAGGCACAAAACATCTTAGGAATCTGCAAATGGATGAATAAGTAGTAGAAAGAAAAGTGTACGAAAAGAAAAATGAATGAAGAACATCTTGTTTTGTCACATTTTTAGGAGTTTTGAAACTATTTTATGCCATATCGAGAACCTAATATTTTATTGTACAGTTAGAATGTCACGTCAATAACCAAATATGTACCAATAATAATACACAAACTACCTCTGCCATCAGAGTTAAATTTTGAAAAGAAGTGTATCCTATATTTGTGAAATAACCGTGACTCTTTATAATGTTCCTGTATCGTTCAGGTAGCTGATGGGAAGGTAGACAGGCCACTTTGTGGCTGTAACCACATTTGCTTCATTTCCCACAAATTCATTTAGAATTTCTCCTACCAGGAGGATGTGATCTCATTAATAACACACCAGTTTTTGGATCACGGATCTGTGGAAATAAAAGAATTTTATATTTGAATACAAATATGGTCACAAGACTAAACTAACCAATATTTACATACTAATTTGATATACCTAAGGTCTTCTAGTAATTCACAATGCCCTCATTTAAATGGACCACTGCCTTTGAAACAAGGAGTGAAAGGTTAGAAAGCATCATAAGTAGTAAATGTTGCCCAGTGACTTTCAAAACCCATATATATTTTACAGTTTTGTCCTTTATACCATTCCTAGCATCATAGTGTCTGACATTTTATTTTAGGGGGCGGTGTATTTGAACTGCTTTATTCTGAGCCCTGGAGCTTATGAGTCCTACCACAACAGCTTTTTTTTTAGCATTTTATTTTATTTTATTTGCAGTTTCAAGTATACTATACATTGGTTAGGTATTTATATAGTTTACCCCCCTAATTACTCTATCACCCCTCTGGTTCTACACATAGCCATTACATTACTGCCGACAGCATTCCTTATGCCGTGCTCCCCATTCCCATGACCATATCTCAACAATCAATATGTACTTCTTTAGCCTTTCATCCCTTTCTCCCAGCCCCCCTCCACTCCCCATCCCTCTGGCTGTCACCAGATTGTCCTCAGTATTTGTGAGTCTGTTTTCAATTAGTTTGTTCTTTCTGTTCCTTGGATTCCACAAATCAGTGAAATCATATGGTGCTTATCTTTATCTGACTTATTTTGCTCACCATAATAACCTCTAGGTCTGACATTTTTAAACTGCATTTTTTCCCCTCATCCAGTGCTCAAATTCATAAATTTCCATCAAACACCCCATATTCACAGTGGTTAAAAGCACAGATGCTAGAGTAACCAGATTTGGATTCCAGTTCTGGTCTGGCCATTTATCGATTCTCTGGCTTCCTTCAAAAGAAGGATTTTAATGTTCCTATTTCACAGTATTGGTGGGAGGTTTACAATATTGTCTGCATATTATTTGGAAAATATTACTTATAGCCCAGCACAATGCTAAGTGCTCTACAAGTTTTAATTCAATAAATCTTCTTAACCACCTCATGCAGCGTGTACTCGTATTGAGGTAAAGATGATGTAAGGCATTTACTACTTGATAATAGTAAGTGTTCAATAGTCTTAATTATTATTATTTTAAAATATTTTAAAATAGATTTTACTTGCTGTAGTTATCCACTTTCAGTAAAAATAAAATATGGCAATTTAGTAGTTTGATTTTGTGCATACTAATCTGTGTCCATTGATTAATCAATTCACTATATACATACCCTTATTTTTGTAGCTTTATAAATACAACTATTGGATAAGCTCTTACGAATATACATTAACTTAATTTTACTAGATCTGGAAGAATGTGAACTGACATTTACTAAAGGTTTACAATGTGCCAGTCACTTTACCAATGTTATTTTATTTAATTTTCACTGTAGCTGGTAAAGTTGGCTTTGTTACTTCCACTTTATACATAAAGATGTGCTTGGGGATTGATCTAAAACAGGGATGGTATACATAAGGAAAAGTGTTATTCTGTTTTGGTACAGCTGTAAAAAGCTAATATTGAATACCCTCAAAAAAAATGAACTCTCTACAATGCCTAGGACTTTTTATGATATATAGAAAATGTTTTAAGTTCATACTTATAACAATGCTAAAGCAAGGTTGTAAACAGTTTTGCGGATGTCAGATTTCATTTTTTAAATATTATCTTTATTATTGTGAAACATACGTGCTAAAGAGAGCTAAAATTTTAAGTTTAATAATAAAATTAACACCACTTGCCTCCCCATCCCCCTCTAAGACTACATTAGACCACTGATAACTGTGAAGAATTTTGTGTGCTCATTTTGAGTTACTACCCCCACCTCCACTTCAACAAGTGATCACTACATCACTACCTGCCTCTGTGTTAAACATTCTCTTGACTTTATTTTTATAGTTTTTCCATCTTTGTATGCCTTGAAGAATAGAGATTAATTGGAAAGAAGTAAGTATGTAGTACACATCCGGAATAATAAAGGGAAATATTGACACTGTTACACTGTTGGAGGAACGCTCCCATTAGAAGACAGGAAGAACAGGGTTTGGTTCACTGTCTGAGCTTCCCTAAGTTTACAAGGGCCCCCAAGGGTTAGAGGCTGACCACAAGTGAGTGGCACCCTCTTCTGTCAGAATTGCAAAGTTCAGATACTTTAATGGATTGTTGGTTGTTTGGGTGGTGTGAGTTGAAGTCGCCCCTTCAATTTTTTGGTTATCTATTGTCTTGCAGGACAAAGACTTTCTCTCCTTCTACCTCTTTTCTCTTTCATTACCTAACAGATAGAAGACACTTTTCACTTTATTTTTGCCTTTCCTCCTAGAAGGTACACATTTTGAAGAACGCTCTTTCAAACTGTGCATACTTTTACGTCATTTCCTTGTAGTTCAGGACCTGATCTACCAGAATACCCTTTTTAAAATTTTTTCAGACTTAGGGTAGGAGTAGTTTTAGACCAACCTGGAGCTATTCACTAACTGTCTTCTTCTCTCTTCCTTGTAGTTTTTCTTGGTATTCTTTATCTCCAAAGCAGGCCAGGGTGTAGGAGGTAGGTCCGGAGGCATTAAGATTGTCAGAAGGAAAAACCACAGGCCCAAAATGGTGTCACTTGTACTAAAGCCCATGATGCCAGACCTAGATTTAATACCTGACCTATTTGCTATTTCATCTTCTCCAAGAAATATAATCTTAATCAGCCAGTCTGGAATTTTCTGGTCAACATCATGAAGTAATCTATAATATGGGCCCTCTCTACCCCTATAGAAAAAAGAGGCAATTTGCATGATAAAAACTTTTGCAGTTTTCTTCCCTCCCAAAAATATCCTGATCTAAAAATAATCCTTTTTTTCTTTGTTAATAACTCTCTTGCCCTGCCCTTCTTCCTATAAGAACCTCCCATTTTGTACAACCCCTAGGAGCACCCTTCTAGTAGCAAGATGGGATGCTGCCTGATTCATGAATTTTTAATAAAGCCAATTAGATCTTCAAATTTACTTGGTTAAATTTTGTTCTTTAACAGGATTTAGTAGATGTTTTCTTTTTCTTCTTATTGTTATTTTGAAGTTTGGTTGTTCTCTGTCATTAAGGTATGCCATGGACACAATTTCTATGAAGTTTTATTTACTCTTTTTTGTTCTGTATGGTTTCCATGATATTTTAGAAGACTAGAAGCTAGGCAGTTGCTAGGTAGCCTTCAACTACATGGAATTCTCTGTTATTTTGTCTTTTTCACGAAGCATTTTAAATCAATGGTGGCAGAAATAAAACAGATTCTACTAAACTTCGGAGACTAACTCTGTGGTGAAACCAATTTTGGTCTTCAGAGGAGAGTAAAAAAACAAAAATTCTACATTTTCCCTTAAGTTAGACAGGAGTTCATCTCATAGATATTTATCAATGATTAAAATTAAATACAACAAATTGAAAAAGTAAATCATTTCAGTGATACTACACTTGATATAAAAATGTTTCTAATCAATAAAATACTCTGCTCTACTTGCAATGATTACTAAAGGCATATACATATGAGTCGAAAATAAAATTGTTTAAAATTTTTCTAATGTTGCATAAAAAAATTAAGAATGGATATGGTGACTCCATGTAAAATTTTCTGTCCTTTGCACATCAACGTTTAAGAAAAACATCCTTTCTTCTCATACTTCTCCCATCCCTGTATTCCTTTGTGGTTTTGAAATTTAATGGCTATTAATTTGGGAGGTATCTCTTTAAAATGGACAGGCTTTGTCCGTGCCAAAGTCAACACAGGATTAATCAATGATAGCCAACTGCCTGGCTCTAATTAGTTCATTAGCAGTCCTCTAATCTAGAAGTAGCTTCTTCTTCATATTAATTTTTATCTTTACTTTTATAAATTTGGAATTATAAGCCCATCATGGCCACTCAGGTAAATTTACTAACATATGGAGGGAGAGGGGCCTCAGTATCTGTCAGGCCTTTTTTTATCTCTTACATCTGAATGCTTTTATGTCAAAATGTAATTCTACCATCAGATGTCATTCTACCCTACTATAAAAGCTTTTATTTTTAGGATTGGATCTTTTAATTCAACATTTACCATTTTCAAAATAGTGAGTCATAGGTAGTATGGCATGTGTATATACTGTGGAATATATACAATCATTGTGAAATACAGTAAAATTTTATATCAGTGGTTTCCTATCATTTGGTGGTAGAATCTCCTACAGTGTGTCTGCAATACTTTTTATTTATTTACTTGTTTATTTATTATTTGTATAAGAGAGCCATAAATTTAATGACTTTTTTGCCTGATAAGAATTTATTTTATTTTTAATTAACATTGTATATATTAAGATGTACAACCTGATTTGATATATATTACACAGTAAAATGATTAGTACAGACAAGCTAATTAACATACTCATCTATTCATATAGTTACCTTTTTCTTCATGAAAGCACCTAAAATCTCTTGTAGCAAATTTCTAGTATTCAATACAGTGTTATTAGCTATTGTTATTATGTTCTATATTAGATCTCCAGACTTATTTATCCTACATTATTACAACTTTGTACTCTTTGACCAGCATCTCCCCACTCCCACACCCTTGGTAACCACCCTTCAACTGCTTCTATGTATTCAGCTTTTGTTAGATTCCACAGACAAGTGAGATCCACCTACAATACTTTTTAGATGACTTATTTTATTGATACAAAAACACCTACTTTATTCACTTTCCAATTATTTCTCACTTCCTAACCCTTAGAAATACATATGCAACTATCACATTTCATTGCCTCAAATAGCCACCGCTAAGTGGAAAAAGAGATAAAAATGTGTAAATGCCTAGTGTCCAATTACATTAGCCACTGATTTTTGTACAGCCATGGAAGAAACAATCAAACACAATGAAGTTAAACATCTCAAAGTAATAACGTTTTTCTGGAGCAAACACATAATGGTCATTAGTATTCCCTTGCCTTGGAAAAACAGTGTGAAAGAGCATTTTGACCTTGGAGTCAAATGGAATTCGCTTTGAATCTCAGATTTGTGATATATGAAGAGTGTGATCCTGAATCAGTAACTTAATCTCTCTTAGCTTCAGTTTCATCACCTATGAAAGAGGAACAAGAATATTAACCTTTCAGTTTTGTTTTTATAAGTAGGAAAACATTTTAAATAGCTCAAAGAAAAGATGCTTAGTCAGAATTTTCAAGATCTGGTGATCAAATGGAAAGGTGGCGGTAAAAAGAAGAGATTAAGATAACACTCATATTTCTGGTTAGAATGAATATATCCGAGCTGAGAATTATAGTATAAATTAGCCAGGTAAAGGTGCAGTAAGGGAAAAGAGAATGTTCTAGAGGGAAGAAATGTATGAACAAAGGGCAGGAAGTGAGCGAAAACATAGCATCCTTGGAACCCAAGGTAGTTTTGTATGCTTTGAAGGTCAAGTGCAACAGAGTTGAAAAAAATATAGATGTGACAGAAATGGCAGACTAGTCATGAAAGACCTTTTGAATTATAATTCTGTGTTTGGACTTTATCCTGAGAGTGAAGTGAAGACACTGAAAGAATCTAAATCAGATTTGGAACGGAGAGGAGCAAGGGACAGGGAGCAGGATGACCAATTAAGAGACTATAGCTAAAAGCTGAATATAAGACAACAATA
>NW_006432669.1:8389008-8393458 GCF_000325575.1 Pteropus alecto
TTAGGATGCAGGCATCTGCTTCTCTTTTATGGTCCTTAACACTTTGTGTTCACTACCCTTATTGCAAGGTGCTTATCACAGTATGTTTCAATTACACAGCATAATATAAGTCCTTAGAGGTCAGAAATTGTGCCTTATTTCCAGTCCCTCACATAATTTCTGGCATGTGGAGAGTGTTCAGTATATATGTATTAGTGAAAAAGTATAAATATGAATCTCTCTCCCACTATGCACCTCTCCTTTTAATAATGACCACTTGTTAGAATAAAGCAGACATTTGTAAATAATGAAATTGCTTCCACCAATGGAGACATTACTGCCATTACCCTTATAAAAGTTTTGAGTGCTAATTTCCATGTGAAATTATATTAAATACCAAAGACTAAGTTAACTACAGTACATTTTCCACCCTTAGAAGCTTATATATGATATTTTTTTTAACTTTCAGAAAAATACATTTCTGTATATTTTAGTTTCCATTTTCCTTTTAAAATCAAGATTATTAACTATAGTTATTTTTACTGAGTGGACTCTTCTAGGTATATCATTCCTAAATTGTTTCTTTCTATGTATATATAAATCTTTTCTAGAATATTCTAAATATCAAAAGACGATTTAATTAAATAGACTTAGCTCCCAAAATATAGAGAACATATTTTTTAACATATACCTGATTAGGTCATGTTTCTAATGAATTAGAAATTCACTGTACACATAGATGATGAAGGGATGACAAAGGCCATAGTGTTAAAACATATTGTATGGGCGCAAGGCTATGCAGTATTTTATAAAGCATAGTACTGACACTGGAGAAAGAAATACAGCTGACAATATAAAAACAATTTAATTATTTATAATTTTTAAGAGTAAAAATAATTTTTTTGTTTTTCATTTTCTCCAACATGTTTATTTCCTTCCAAAACTTACACTTCCCTACAAAAATGCCAAATTGGGTTTCTAGGTTTTGCAAGCCTCTTGATTTACTGCCTTTAAGTCTTAGTTAAATATATTTTTACCAATTGTCCTCAAGTTTTAAAAACAACACTTAAAACTGTTATATTCAATAAAATAGAAGGCTCTGGGACACCTAAAAATTTATAAAGCAAAGTCTTTTGGCTTTTTATCACTTCATGCCCTTATGACTGAACTGAGAAAGCAAGTGTTTTTATATAACATTGAGGGAAAGTGTGGAGTTCACAATTGACATTTTTCATGACAAGGTCCCAATGTTACATATTAGGTTAATAGGAGACTATATGCATTCATGAAGTAGGATGTGTATATAAGAGTACATGTATGATATCTTATTTAATTATTTACATGGACGCTTTGCAGCTTTTATAAGAACAATGATGTACAACTCCTATGTTCGTTGCAGCATTATTTATAATAGCGAAGATGTGGAAGCAACCTAGGTGTCCATCTATAGATGAATAGATAAAGAAGATGTGGTATATACATATAATAGAATATTATGCAACAATAAAAAAAGAATAAAATCTTGTCATTTGTGACAACATGGATGGATCTAGAGGCCATTATGCTAAGTGAAATAAGCCAGGTAGAGAAAAACAAATACAGTATGGTTTCACTTATATGTGAACTCTAAGAAAACAAACAAAACAAAATAAAAACAAATTCATAGAAAAAGAGACTGAAAGTATGGTTACCAACCAAAACCATCCAGAATTCTAACCTACAGAACGGTGAGATAAAATATTTACGCTGTTTTAAGTCACTAAATTTGTGGCAATGTTTTAGAGTAGAAATTGAAAACACACACACACACACACACACTTTTTTTATAAACTTTATTTTTTGAGCAGTTTTAGGTATACAGAAAAATTGAGTAGAAAGTACAGAGATCTGCCATATATCCCCTGCCCCTACTCATGCATAGCCTCCCCTATTATATTCTCCATCAAAACCATACATTTCTTAAGATAGGTAAACATACACTGACACATCATTATCACCTAATGACCATACTTTACATTATTTACTCTTGGTGTTGTACATTCTGTGAGGTTAGACAAATGTATAATAACACATATCTAGCATTGTAATATCATACAGAGTAGTTTTACTACCCTAAAATTCTTCTATGCTCTGCCTATTCAACCTTACCACACCCTAGCCCCTGACAATTACTGATATTTTTACTGTCTCCATAGTTTTGCCTTTTCAAGAATGTTATATAGTTGAAATCATTTCAGATTGTCTTCTTTCACTTAGTATTATGCATTTAAGTTTCCTCCATGACTTTTCATGGCTCACCCATTTTTATTTGAATCTTCTTTTTCCTTTCTCTCTGTCACCCTTACCATTCTCGATTTTGACCCCACTCTTCAATATGAAGTCTTGTCCCAGATAAAAGCTCTAAAAGCTCAGTTTTGAGATTTCACAGGGGTTAGACTGCTCTTGTGTTTAGGATTTATCATAAGCCCTGGCACACTTGCTATTGGAATGAGCAAATTTTAGCTGCTGTTAATAAAATTGGGTCTTCTCAATAAATTGACTGCTATGAATTAACTTGTTTTCAGTTTCTCAGGTGTCACATTGAGCATCCCTCTGCTTTCTGCAGTTTAGACACTGATATTAAGCAAGCTTTGTGGCTTTTGCTGATTTATCCCACCAGCCTGCATATTTGGCATTTATGGACATATTCTGTCACCAGTTTTGTTATAAATGTTGTCCATTGGTTTTTAGTTTTGTTAAATCATTGCCTCGGTTTTTTTACATGTGGGAATTTGGACATTTAAAAAATTATGCTTCTTCTGATGTCACTATCTTCCTAGAATCCTAGGCCTAATTTAGATATATTTTTAAAAAATGACTTATAAATATTATTATTAAAAATTGGGGGTGATGTCAGAAACATGGCAGAGTGAGAGTCATCCTCAGATCTCTCCCCTTGAAACAACAATAAGCTGAACATCTAAAACTCAACAAAGCACCCAAACTGCACACCAGCACGCCTGAGCATGGGATCTGCAGATAAGAGCTCCCAAAGGTCAGAAACTCAGGTGTCAGGCAGTGGACTGGGAGAAACAAAGAAGCTGCTTCTCGCAGCTAGAGCTCCCTGTAAGAGGAGCGGGAGAGGAGAAGGTGTGGTGACTTCCATGATATCCCTGCCTGGGAGTGCTGCAGTGTAGCCAGCAGCAATGTCCAGTCATCAGGGAAGAAAGCAGAGAAACAGGGACGACAGAAAAGTGAGGATGGCAGAGAAACAACAATCGATTTTTATAACCCACAGTGGTCAAACCGAAGATGAGTTGCAGCCCCCAAGCCCCAACCCAGAAGGCCCCTCTTGCCATACCCTCCAAGAAGGAATGCCATGGAGCCCAAGGGGAATCTAAGCAAATGCTACCGAAACAATTGCTAACAGAGACAGGAACTGAGACTGAGGGTAGCAAGCAAGATTAAACATCTATAAGGAAAAAAAAGACATTATTGAGACTTTATATAAAGTAGATATCCAAGAGGCTTAGTAGGCCACTTACTGGAAACCAAAAGAAAAGTGCCTTCTTTGCAACAGGCTAGGGACCATTATATAATAAATCTTCTTTCTATTAAAAAAAAAAAATCAGAATATACTTCCATTAATGTCCAGGAGGAGAAATAGTCCATTAAACACCACGAACAACCAAGGTGACAAAGCAGCTCAGAAAGAAAGAGAAAAATCTCCATAAAATAAGCTTATAGACATAAAAATATGCAACTTAAATGACAGAGAATTCAGGAAGGTACTTCCAAAAAAACTCAGTAAAATCTGAAACGAATCATAACAACAATTACAGGAATTGAAAAACAACTAGATGAGCAGAATGAGTTCTTTAGCAAGAAGATTGAAACCCTCAAAAAGAACTGAATAGACCTTCTGGAGATAAAGAACACACTGCAAGAGTTGAAAACGAAATAACAAGCTTGGGAAATAGAGTCGACCAAATGGAGGAAAGCATCAGCGATATCAAAGACAGAAATCTAGAAATAAATCAGAAAGAAGAAGAGAGAAACTGAAGAATGAAAAATAATGAAAGAGAAATACAAGAACTAGCTGATACCATCAGGAGAAGAAACATAAGAATAATGGAAATTCTCAAAGGCGAGGAAAAGGAGCAGAGATTAGAAAGCATTTTCAGACAAATAATGGATGAGAATTTGCCAAATCTAAGGAATGAACTGGAGCTTGGAATTCAAGAAGTCAACAAAACACCCAATTATCTCAACCCAAAAGGCCTTCACCAAGACATTATATTAAAATTATTAAAAATCAACGACAAAGAATTCTCAAGGCAGCCAGGGAGAAAAAAAATGGTAACTTATAAAGGAAAACCCATTATATTATCCTCGGACTTAGTGCAAACCTTACAAGCTACAAAGGAATAGAATCAAATATTTAAACTATTAAGTGAAAGGAACTACTAGCCTAGAATAATGTATCCAGCTA
>NW_006432669.1:8397485-8403545 GCF_000325575.1 Pteropus alecto
AAAATAAAATAAAAATAAAAAAATTGGGACATACTTCAATCACGTAATGGCAACTCCTCTTGTAAATAAGTTTATTAAGTTTTTCTGTAAAGTAGTCACTTAAAAATATGTTATGTCCTAGACTATCCGTTGTATAAATTTGGGAGTTTGTGAAGTGAAGCTTACATATAATACAGACTAGGTGTCTCGATGCTGAGAAATTGGCAAGTGGTGAAGCAACAGCCATTTGGGGTCAATCATGAGTTTCAATGGGATCATCTTTTTTGTGTGTGATAAATTATAGATTTGAAATGCCAATTATTTTTCAGGACTCCACTTATACCAAAATACAGAAAAGAATTGAGTGATCTATATAAGAAGATAAAAAATTTATTCAAAACTTTTTTAGTTCCTCTTAGCACTGAGCAACGTATATGTGTAAAACTTTCTATTTTCTAGGAAATGCTGAAACAATTATCAGCAGTGGAAATGAGATAACACCATGGGGTAGACACAGAAAAGATTGCCTAAGGCTTCTGCTAAATAGCTGCAATGGGAAGGGTATCAATGGATCAAAAGCAGATAAGCAAACAGAAAACAATGTAGGGTCAAAGGAATAATTTGAGAACTAACTAGACTTAGGTACTCAAAGCAGTTATCTTTTTAAATTTGTATGATTCTTAAAGACATGAAAGAAAAAAAGGGGTGGTGTTTTTTCACATTACATATATTTTTTAAAATTTTTATTAAATTTATTGGAGTGACATTGGTTAATAAAATTATATAGATTTCAAGTATACAATTCAATAATACATCATTTGTACATTGCATTGTGTGTTCACCACCCAAAGTCAAATCTCCTTCTGTCACCATGTATTTGACGCCCCCTTTTCCATCTGGTAACCACTAAACTGTTGTCTGTGTCTATGAGTTTTTATTTGTTTGTCTTGTTTGTTTGTTGCTTTCATTTTTATATCCCACATTTGAGTGGAATCATATGGTTTTCAACTTTTTCTGTCTGACTTATTTTGCTTAGCATGATTCGAATGGATTAAAGATGAAATAAAAAGAGAGAGCAAAAGATACATAGAAACAAATGAAAATGAAAATACAACATATCAAAACTTTACTACCTTTAAAATGTCCATCAAAAACCTAAATTTTTCTACTCCTCTGAATGACCATTCATTATATATATATATTTGTTTGGTCTCTACTAAAATTTTTTCTTGCATATATTATACAAGCTAAGAAACATATTTTATCCTCACTTTTGTCCTTTCATATAACAAATGCATTTTTGGTTGTATGATAAAAAAAACTTTGAGGATACAGCAAAAGCGGTAATAAAAAGAAAGTGTATATCATTAAAGGCTTATCTCAAGGAACAAGAAAAATCCCAAATAAATAACCTAACATTACATCTTAAAGAACTAAAAAAAGAGGAACGAATAAAGTCCAAAGTAAGCAGATGGAAGGAAATAACAAAAATTAGAGCAGAATTAAATAAAATTGAGAACAACAACAAAAAAATTAATAAAACAAAAAGCTGGTTCTTTGAAAAGATTAATAAAGTTGAAAAACTCATGGCTAAACTAACTAAAGAAAAAAGAGAAAAGACACAGATGAAATCAGAAATGAAAGAGAAGTTAAAACGGATACCAAAGAAATACAAAAGATCATACGAGAATAGCATGAAAGACTACATGCCAAAAAATTCAATAACCTAGAAGAAATAGACAAGTTCTTAAAAATATACAACCTTCCTTGGCTGAATCATGAAGAACTGGAAAATCTAAATAGACTGATCAACACTAAGGAAATTGAAACGATCCTCAAAAACCTCCCACAAAGTAAACGTCCAGGACCAGATGGCTTCACCACTAAAAAAATTATCATATGAATTTTTCCCAAGCTTATGTAGAGTTAAATGTCTGCATTTATCATTCGTGCGTGGAGTGTGCTGAAATTCATTCTGTTTAACTAGGTTGCCATATATAAAAATGACTGTATTTCTCAGTCTTTATGAGGCAGAAAGCTTGGCCAGGGGCAGGTTGAATAGAATTGTCATTTTGCACAATTTCTGATTAGGGGTTCCATACTTTGCCAAGGTTGCAAAACACGTTGAAGGATGTTGGCATAAAGGATGCCTTTTCCAATTGCCACTGAAGGCTGGAGAAAACCAGCATTACCCTATTAGTATTCTCGAAAATTCAAGAACTAAAGCTCAGAGAGTGCTAACATACTTGCACGTTTATCATTGTTAACGACAATGTGTTCTTAAGTGGCCTGAAGGGAAGATATTAAATAAAACTCCTCCAACCAGGAACCACTCATGTGGTTTTTATTATCTTGAAAAATATACTATATCTTGAAGTCTGGATTATCTGGAAATATCAGGCAACTCTTGTATTATTCAGATTGGGATATCAATTATCAGGTCTAAAGTATTACTGGTAGACTGGCTTGTGAATATTCTATCGAAAGAAAAGACAAATCTCTAGATAAACTCTTAAAAGAACTGAAATTGGAACCATATTTGAATTTAACTTATTGATTATCTCTAGTGTCTAGAATCTTGATCTCTACCGCTTTGACCACTGTAATTCAGGGACACAATCAGCAGAGATACAGAGTCAAACAGAAGTGAGGAGTCTGTTGGGCACCTGTCTGGGACACCCATTTAAATAGATAATAAATTAACATTGGAATCGATCATAAATAAAGTGCCAACTAATTCTTCATGACTGAAAAAAATGTAAATTGGTCACTTATTTGGTCCCACTAATCAAGATAATGCCCTCACAGGAAAATCTAAAAACACTTCTTAGTGGAACAGATCTGGCCTTGTTGGGTAGTTTTGCAAGTTTGTCTTGTGTAAAAACCGATTTCAACTGGCCGATAGTCAACACTAAAGTCAACAGTCAAACCCAGCTGATATTCAGAAACCAAAAGATGCCTGTATTATGAGTTTTACCTTGAGTGAGTGTTTTATTATCTAAAGTTCAAACCCTTTATTATGAGTGCTAAAAAGTCACACTACTCAGAAAAACACAAAATAAAACTAAGGAGAAAATAGTGCCTGCTAAAGAGTAAAAGTATTTCCCATGGAAGCCAGTAAATACAGTGTCTAAACAAATTTTGAACAAGTCTTCATAGCTAGATGTATATAAGCTATTATATGAATGTGATATATGTATAATTCTAAATGGTAAAAAAAAAAAAAAAAAGGAAATAAAAGATGAACCTAAATAGATTAATATGCTATGGACATTAGACCCCAAAATAAGAGATAAAACTTTAGAATACACATGAGAAAATCTTTGTGACTTTAGATTATAGAAAGATTTTATAAATAGCTTGAAACCATTAAATATTGATAAACTACACTTCGTTAAAATTAAAAACTTCTGCTCTTTGATAGACACTCAGAAAGTGGAAAGACAAATTACAGACAGGAAGAAAATATTACAAAACACATATGTGATAAAGACCTTATATCCAGAATATAAAATGTATATAAAATGTATATAAAATGTATATAAAATTCATACAACTCAAAAGACATACAATTCAAAAAATAAAAGAGCAAAAATTTTAAAAGACACTTCAACAAAGCAAATATACAAATAGCCAATAAACACATGAAAAGAAGCTCAATCTAATTAATCATAAAATGCATAATTAAAAAGACTGACAATACCAAGTTTGTCAAGGGTGTGGAGCACCCAGGACTCACATATTGTTCTTGGGAATGCAAACAGCCATTTGGAAAACCACTGTCAGTTTCTTATAAAGTTAAACCTGCATGTATTCTATTATCTAATAATCTTACTCTAAGATAAATGAAAATACATGTTTACACAAATATCTATATGTAAATGTTCATAGCAACTTTACTCACAATTGAAAAAACCTAGGAAAAATCCAAATGTCCATTAACTATTGAATGATTAAACAAATTATGGTATATCCATCCAGTGAAATACTACTTATCGATAAAAATGAATGAGTTATTGAGACAAGCAATAACATGGATACATCTCAAAACATTCTGCTGAGCTAAAGAAGCCAGAAACAAAAAGCATGCGTGATTCCATTTCCATGACATATTAGAAAAGGCAAAATTATAGGAACAAAAGGTAGGTCAGTAATTACAGAAGGTGAGATCGAAAGAGAAGTGACTGCCAAGAAATAAATGGGAAAATTTGGGGTGACATAATGTTCTATATTTTGATTTTGGCGGTGGTTCATGACCACATACATTTGTCAAAATTTGTTCAACTGTATGCTTAAGAAGGGTGAATTTTATTGTTTTTAATTTATAACTCAAAGTTTTTTAAAAATTAGATTTCATGCCAACTCAACCATTGAGATTCTTTGAAATGCTGTGGGAATTTGTTTTGTTCAAATTTTGCTGTAAATTAACATATATCCAGCAAACCATACAGTTATTTTTAAGAAATGAAATGTTTAGACTTAAGAAGCGCAATGTTTGAAGGAAAGTCAAATTATTAGCATGTCTAGATCTCACAAATCAATGCCCAGTGCCATAAAATAATATAGAAAACAAATATTTACCTAGTGGTCTTCAAATTACTTGAAACTTTTTGAACTTTTTAAGGAATGGAGTAAGAGCACCGGTAATGTGCTATACATAGAAATTCTGCTCTATCGGCATCTTAGGAATTTGTTGGGTTTGATTCATAAAGATTACCTTTAAGCTCTTTAAGTATGTGACTCCTCTAAGAGTTGTGCCTCTCAATTGGAAACAGGTCTGTACTAGTCTTTATACACATCTATATCATGTATTTGTACCCATAATATTGCCACTGTATTGAAAAAAAAAAAACTAAATTGATATGTTTACAAGGCACATTGGCCTCTCTCTATAATTCACAAAATAGTTCTCTTGAGACATAGTGTCTAAGAGTGTGCCTGGGTCTTTTGACTGCTAATCTAATAATCTGTTAACCATATCACAGAGTCTTCCGCTGAAAATCAAACAGATAGATAAAATCCTTATCTAGCTTTATTCATTCAGTACTCATTCAGCTCCAATACAACTCTTATTAGCTAACATGTTAAAAATTTTTCACCCTTACTTAAAATAATGTTTAAGCAGATAATGTAGGTCTTTATGATATTTTCCTCCTTTAACAACTACATCTCTCCATTTGCTTTATTCTGCCAAGCTGAACTTTATTTTTCACATCAGCTGCTAAACATAGGCATTAATTTTACCTGACCCATTTGTCCTTGTAGCATTCCTAGCACTATCTAGTTTTCACACAGATGGGCCCTCTATTTATTTGTTTTGCTTGTGACTATTAGCTTGTTCCAGTATATGAATAAGGCAATAAAGAAGAGCAGAAAGGGAAGAAAAATTATTTGAGTTCACAGAAAATAAAAAAGTTATAAATTTAAGATCACATTTTAGAGTTTTTTATATCCAGACTCAGGTAATTAGGAGATAAAGTTAGCAATTGCAAGGATTTCAAGGAAACATGGAGGTTCATCAATAACAATTTATTGAGTAAACTTATGCATAAATTAATGAATGAGTGAATTAAGTGTGTAGAGAAACCTGAGTTTGAATCCTAGCTACCGCACTAAGTACCTAAAAATCTGGGCAAGCTAAGTAGCCTTTCTGAGCTTTGCTTTCTTCATTTACAAGATGGAAATAATAATAATTACTTTACAAAACTGATTTGAACATTAGACATGATATATAGAGAGCATCTAGCACATCATTTAGGAAGTAGTGATTTTCAGTGCAGCTGCAGGAAAATGTTTGATAAAATTCAACTTCTATTTACGATTTTTAAAAAAGAAGTCTCTTAGCAAACCAGGAATAGAAGGGAACTTAGTCTGACAAAACATATCTATAAAAAGCTAGGAAATTCAAAGAACCAATTGTAGCTGAGAAACTCTTGAAGAAAAAGAACAAATTAGAAAGACTTGCCCTATCAGATAAGACTTATTGTAAGGCTTTGGTAAGAAAGTATAATATTGGCATAGTGGTAAATGAACAGATGAAATTTTAAAAATGAAGTAGTATAAACAGAACTATGGGCATTT
>NW_006432669.1:8403602-8406938 GCF_000325575.1 Pteropus alecto
CAATAAGTGATGTTGAGGAAATCGATTTTCTTTTAAAAAAAATTTTTACCCCTACCCAACATAAACAAAAAACAGTCTCAAGTGAAAAATGACCTAAATGAGAAAAACTACAAGGCTTTTGGAAGACAATGCAGAAAAATAAAATCTTCATTAACTCAGGATAAGGAAAGATTTCTTAACAAGCCACAAAAAGTACCAATCGTAAAGGAAATGTTTATCAAATTAGATATGTTAAATTTAAGAACTTATTTTTACTAATAAAAAAATAAGAGAAGATAAATCACAGAGTAGGAGGATATAATTGCAGCTTCTATGATCAATAAAAAACACTAGTGTCCAGAAGAGTAAAAGAACTATAAAGCAATATGAAAAAAGTAGGCAACCTAATATTAAAAAAAGCTAAAAAAACTTGATTAGGCACTTTAACAAGAGGACTATCAAATGGGTGGTAAATATGTGAAAAATGTGCTCAACCTCTTTGGTAATTAAGAAAAATAAAATTAAAATTACAATGTACACAATTATAATTCTACCAGATTTGCAAATATTAAGACTTCTAAAATATCTCTTTTAATTGAATTGTGCCCCTCCCCTTCAAATTGATATGTTGAGATTCTAAACTTCGGTACCTCAGAATATAAACTTATGGATCTTTAAAAAGATAAGCAAGTCAAAATGAGACCATTAGGGTTAATTCTAATCAGATATGACTGGTGTCCTTGAAAAAAAAAGAAAATTTGAACCCAAAGACACATACAGAGGGAAGACAATGCAGACAGGGAGAAGATGGCTATCAACAAGCTAAGAAGAGAAGCCTGGAACAGATATCTTCCCTCATAGCCCTGGGAAGAACCAAGCCTATTGACAACTTGATCTTGGACTTCTAGCCTCCGGAACTGTGAGACAAGAAATTTCTATTGTTTCAGTCACCCTGTTTGTGGTCTTTTGTTACCGGAGCTCTAGCAAACTAATATAATATCTAAGCCAAGTGTTGACGAGGATGTAGAAAAGTGAGGTGCAGGATTCTCATGTACTGTTGAATGAACTATACACTAGTACAAACACTTTGAAAGCCAGTTTGGCATTATCTAGTAAAGTTAAAGATAAGTCTATCCCAGTTTCCAACAACTCCACTCTTAGGTACATCCCCTAGAGCAGGGCTATTCAATAGAACTTTCCAGAGTGATGAAAATGTTCGATAATTGGTGCTGTCCAGTACTATCATTACAAGTCAGGTGTGGCTAGTGAACCCTTGAAATGTGGGTAACACAATTGAGGAATGAAATTTTTAATTTTACTTAATCTTAACTAATTTCAATTTAAATAGTCACTGTCTAGTGTTTGCCTTAGTCGATAGTGCAGCCTTAAGGCAACTCAAACATGCACTAAGATAACATCTAAGAATGTTTATAGCAGCACTGATTATAATAATCTAAACTTAGAAAGAAGACAAATAGTTATCAATAGTAGAATAGTAAAATAAATTATGGTATGTTTATACAATGAGATCCTGTAGAGTAATGAAAGTAGATGATCTAGAGCTATGCACCAAACTGATGAATCCCAAAATTACATGAGTAAAATAAGTAATAAACAAAAGAATACAAATGGCATAATTCATTTACATAAAGTTTAAACAGTATCTTTATAAGAATAAGTACAAAGGTGGTAAGTGATAAAGAAAAACAAAGAAATGATCGTTACCAAAGTCAAGTTGAAAAGAGGCCCACGGGAGTCTTGTGTTTCCTAAACTTGGCATTGGTTACATAGAATTCATTTTACAATTATTAATTAAACTGTACATGTACGTTTTATTTTTCTGTGTATGTGACATATCTCTCAATAAAGGATGAGAACAAAATTATAGTTGTTATCATTACTCAGATGTTGTTTTTAATTAATGTTGCTTTTCTTTCACAAACACATATAATCTATGTACATGAAACCATAGTCAGAGATTTTTAGTAGAAATACAAATCCTTATGTTCTTTAATGTATCTGCTTTCTTTGTCTTAAAGGTACAATCTAGCAACCATATACAACATACTCTCTTAACTGACCTTTTATCTAATCCCGAGCTTAACCAATGTTGTACATTTGAAACAAAAACTCATTGATACTCTCACCACACTGAATGTTTGTGGCTACTGTACATGGTACTTCTGCTTCAACAGCTCCAACAAAAATTATTTATGTGTGTTTATTAATAGAATAGGAATGTAAAATGAGATTTGTCAATTCTATGAAGAGTAATTTGTGTTCTTTGGGAAGACTTGATAAAGGAGAGACTATTAAGAAAAAAATGTTGTATAAGTAGATTGAGCAAAGCAACCACAAAGATGAGAAATCATAAAAATCTGATACTTAGATTGCTTTGGAGTTTTTAACTTCTCATTCTATGTTAAAGAAAATTGATACTGTACATCAAAAATTATTTTACTATGGTAGACAGGAGAAAGACATGAAGCACCAATTAGTGAACCCGAATCTTAAATATGCTTAAGGAAAAACCTTGACACTACATCAAAATATTGGTGAATCAACCCTAATGTATGTTTTGACTTAAAGTATTAAGCTATGGATAAAGCATTTTTCATAATTCTCTGCTTCGATTCACTCTTTCAATTAAACCGTAAACTACTGGTTCCAACAGAGCCAGATAAGAGGGCATTTATTGTATTTCTAACAGGTTAGTGTATGAAAAAGGGGTAAGAAGAGGGCATGGAAGTGTGGCTTTAAAAAACTCCCTGCAGATAGCAAAACTCTTCAAGTGTTGCATAGACCTATTACCTCCATCTTCTTAATCCTACACTCTCCGCAATTTATTCTAATAAAGATTTTGTACTTATTACTCCACTATTTTTATCAAGGTCGTTATTAACTTCTATCTTGAAAATTCAGCAATTTATCTGTTCCCATCTTACTTGTCCCAGCATCAATTTCACAAACAAGTATTTCCTCCTTCTTGTAAGATTCATTTTTTTCAGGTTCTTGAGATGTCAAATTCTCCTGTTCTTGTCTCATCTTATTAGCTGATCCTTTTCAGTCTCTCCTGACCTCTAAATGTTAGAATGCCCTGGACCCTTGTCCTGGTTCCCTTCTCTTCTCTATTTCCACTTACTTCTTAGAAGAGCTCACCTGGTATCTAGCTTTAAATGTCAAGTTAATATCCCCAGATCCGGCCTCATCTCTGAGTTTCAGACTTATTTATCCTACTTCTTGATGCCTAATAGGCATCTAAACATAATGGTACCTTTATATTCCATTTTTCCTATCTTTCTTAACTCAGTAAATGACCTCTTCATCTACCTTAGGCCAGAAAGCTTGGGTAGTTCT
>NW_006432669.1:8406958-8410704 GCF_000325575.1 Pteropus alecto
CATCTAGTATACATTTCAGTTTTTCAGTTATTCTACTTCCAAAATATATTTGTAATCCAGTACTCACCAATGTGTCTGCTTCTAAAATCCTGGCCTAAGCCTCCATCACCATTTCCCTGAGCTCCTACAATAATTCCCTAACTGGTCTCTTTGCATTCATTCCTGCCCGCTATGAAGAGGTCCAAATACTTTCTCAAAATATAAAAGACAAAATTTAACAGTTTCCCATTGAAATCAGAAACACTTTCCCAAGATAGATTGAGGGCAAAAAATCACATAGGTAACTGGCAGTCTGATTATATATGTCTCCCCAACTTCTACTCTGCTCCAGAAACACTGGCTTTGTCGTCATTGCTGTTCCTGGAATATGCCAGACCAGTTAGTATTTTAAAGTCTCTATTCTACCTGGAATGAACTTCCCTCCAGATCTACATATAAGCTGCCTCAGTCTCATCATTTAGTGCTCTGCTTCTCAGACAGTACTTCCTTGCACAGCCTAGTTAAAGTAGTTCTTCGGCCTATTATATTACATCTCACTGCCCAATTTTATTTTTCTAAACTAATGCTTATCACTCTCTAAAATTCATTTGTTTGTTTAACTTGTGTTATTTGTCATATTTCTCTGATAAAAATGTAGACTTTAGGGGCAGAAACTGGGATCTAAACACTGGATTACAATTGTGAGCATGAAAGTGTTGACAAGTAAATAAATGACTGAATGAATAAATAAGAAAAAAAGATAAGGTCTCAAGTTGTGGTCCCAGGTGGTGAGACACCAAAGAAATAGACTTACAAAACCCTTTGACATGCAGTGTTCTTGATATTCCCAAAGTATCTTTATACCTAGGAGCTAGGTGGTCCCTAAGATTCTGTGGTTCTCACAAATATTAATATAATAAAATTCTCCTTTTTGATATGGAAAATAACAAAGGAGCTCAAGTCCTCCAAAGTGTGCATAGGATGAATGACATAGAACTAAAGCTCTGCTGCCAAGAACATTTTTCAGGGTTCTAGTACCTGATTTAGAAATCTTCCAAATACCCTTTGTTCACTAATCCTTGTGGTTGTGCCAACCATACCCCCAGGGAACCATCGATATCTGTTATAGCTCAGTCTTATGACTGTCTCTTCTTGTCTGTAATTTAGAAAGCAGTGAGTGTGTACTGAAACTTTGCACAGAAGACAGACTATCCTAACAGACATTTGGGTGGTAATTTTTCTGTGAGTGTTTCAGTCTCTTGTGTCCTAAGAGACTGCCCAAAGGCCAGACATATACCAGCAAAGGCACATGGAGAATGGAACAGATATACACAGTTATATTTCCTTTGGTCTCAGAAGGCACTATATGGTCCTAGTCTGCTGCTTTTCTTCTCCTATTTATTAATTTCCAATATTCAGGATTACACAGCAAACTGAGGGACACTAAAATGAGACTATTAGCCAATTCTGCCACCAAAATATAACTGTTATGTCAACAAATATGCTACATTCAAATATATTCATACATATATCTCGCATATAAACTGTCTCTGGGAGATGCCAATCATGACTGTAAGATTCTTAAAGGCTGTTCAGAGCATAGAAGTCTTGCCACATTGAAGCTATTATTTCAGTAATGAAGCTAAAATAGAATTTCTATAAAACCAACCATAATCCAAGTGAATTTCAACAAAGTAGACCTTCTATACTATAGTTCTCTCCTTCCATCCCTTCTTATATTGTGTACCAGGCATTTAAAATTTACAACCTCATTTAATCTTCCCAAAAGCCTAAGAAAATAGGCATTATACTTATATCACAGATGAGAAAAGTGAGATTTAAATAGATTAAGTAGCTTGTCCAAGGACTAGACACGCCGTTTAATCAAGTTTAGAGTTCAAGTCCATGTGACATCAAAGTCCATACCCTTTCTATAGCAGGAGATGCTGCATCTATAAATAATCATGCTCATTTATAAAAATAAAACTGATACTTCTTCAAAACTTTTTAGAAATTACTTCTATACAAAAAAATACAATGCAGCTACTAGAAAGAATATAATAAATTTGTAGTTATTAAAATGAAAGATTCTACAAAATACATATAAAATTGAGTGAAAAAACAATGGTGCGGAAAGATATGAAGAAATAATCTAATTTTGCTTTATAAAAAATTATGCTTGCACACACACACACACACATAGGGTTGCATATGTATAGACTTTTTCTGAAAGTACATGCAAAGTAACTCTGGGGAGTAGTACTGAGAGTGTTTTCTGATTTGTTTCAGGCTCAAACATCACTTTTTTATTAAAGAGCAACCTAGTTGTCTTTTAAAAATATAGTGTGATGTTCAGATCAGGAGATAGGTCTACTACTAAGAGGAACTAAATACTAAATATGTCTGCTTTAAGCACCTGAAGTAATTAAAGAGCAAAGAAGATATAAAATAAAACATCTATGTTAAATGAACAAAACTCAAAGCCTAGAGATACAACTGATTTGACAGTTAGATTAAAAAGAATATGTCAGAAAATAAAATATTTATTGAAATTATATGATGATATTTTACTTCCCCCCTTTTCAATTTGGATGCCTTTATATCTTTTTCTTATATGTTGCTATGACTTCTGGAACTATGTTGAATAGAAATGGCAAGAGTGGGCTCCTTTGACTTGTTCCTGATCTTAAAGAAAAAGCTTTCAGCTTTATACCATTGAGTATGATGTTACTGTGGGTTTGTCACATATAACCTTTACTATGTTGAGGTACATTCTTTCTATACCCAATTTTCGAGTTTTTAATCATGAATGCATGCTAAATTTTCTCAAATGTCTTTTCTGCATCTATTGAGATGATCGTGTGATTATTTTTATCCTTCATTTTGTTGTGTGGTATCACATTTATTAATTTGCATATGTTGAACCATCTTTGCATCCTTGGGATATATCCCACTTAATCATGGTGTATGATCTTTTTAATTTGTTGTTGAATTCAGTTTGCTAACATTTTATTGAGGGTTTTTGCAACCATGTTAATCAGGAATATTGGCCTATAAATTTTCTTTCCTTGTATTGCCCTTGTCTGACTTTGGTATCGGGGTAATTCTGCCTCAAAATATGAGTTTGGAAATGTTCCTTAAACTTCAATTTTTTGGAAGAGTTCAAGAAGTATTGGTATAAATTGTTCTTTAAACATTTGGTAGAATTCACCAGTGAAGCTATATAGTCCTGGACATTTCTTTGTTCAGAGATTTTTTATTACTGAATCAATCTCCTTACTTGTTATAGGCAAGTTCTGATTTTGTATTTTTTCACGATTTTGAATTGGTAGGTTTTATGCTTCTAGGAATTTATCCATTTCTTCTAGGTTATCCAACTTGCTGGCATATAATGTCCATAGTAGTGTTTTATGATCCTTTGCATTTCTGTGGTATCAGTTGTAATAATCTCCTCTTTTATTTCTGATTTTATCTATTTGAGTCTTCCTCGTTTTTTCTTGACAAGTCTAGATAAAGGTTTATCAATTTTGTTTATCCTTTCAAAGAACTAGCTCTTGGTTTCATTCATCTTTTGTATTGTTTTTCTAAACTTTATTTTGTTTATTTTTGCTCTGATCTTTGTTATTTCCTTCCTTCTACTCACTTTGGGTTTCAACTTATATTACGAAGCCAGCATAATCTTAATAGCAAAATCCAGAAAGGAAAATTTCAACTCAATTTCTCTCATGAATAAAGACTTGAAAGTGCTAAGTGAAATATGTACAACG
>NW_006432669.1:8411934-8439938 GCF_000325575.1 Pteropus alecto
GTTCGAGGTGCGCAGAAGTGGCGAGTCAGGCACTGGATGCATTAAGTATGACTATTAAGAGAAGAAGAGAGATAGGGAAGTAGCTAAAGGACTGTGTGGCAATGAGGGACATTTTTCTTTTGCTTTGCTCTTGGTCCTGAAAACTTTTCTAATAGTGAAGAAACCCGAGCAGTTTTAAATATTGATGTGAAGGATGGATCAGAGTGGAAAAGCCTGAAAATCAATGAATGAGTACGAATGTAAGACCTGAAACCATAAAATTCCTAAAAAAAAAAAAAAACACAAGGAAAATCTCCCTGATCTTGGCGATGATTGTTTGGCTTTGACACTGAAAGTACAGGCAACAAAAGCAAAAATAAACTAATGGGACTACATTAATCTAAAAACTTTATATACAGTAAAGGAAACAAACAACAAAATGAAAAAGGAATCTACAGAATGGGAGAAAATATTTGCAAACCATCCTTGCTGGCATATAATGTCCATAGTAGTGTTTTATGATCCTTTGCATTTCTGTGGTATCAGTTGTAATAATCTCCTCTTTTATTTCTGATTTTATCTATTTGAGTCTTCCCTTTTTTTCTTAGTAAAGCTAAACATAATTTCATATATAGAAAACCCTAAAGACTCCACCGAAGAGGATAAAATATTTAGAAAAAAAAATTTAACCAAGGAAGTGAGAGCTATACGTTGAAAACTATTAAAGCATTAATGAAAGATATTGAAGATGATACAAATAAATGGAAAAATATCCTATGTTCATGGATTAGAAAAAGTATTATTAAAATGTTCTTGCTACCTGAAGTGACCTACAGATTCAGTGCAATCTCTAATAAAATTCCAATGGCATTTTGCACAAAAGTAGAAAAATCAATTCTAAAATTCATATGGAACCACAAAATTAACCTAAATTGCCAAAACAATCTTAAACAGGATGAACAAAGCTGGAGGCATCACAATTCCTGACTTCAAACTATATCACAAAGCTATAGTAATTAAAACAGTGTTGTACTGGAATTAAAAAAAAAAAGACACATAGATGGAGGGACAGAATAGAAGCACCGGAAATTAACCCATGATATACGGCCATCTAATTTTCAACAAGGTACCAAGAACACACAAGGGGAAAGGAAAGTCTGTTCAATAAATGGTGTTGGAAAGTTAGATATCCACATTCAAAAAAAAAAAAACAAAACGAAATTGGACTCTTATCTCACACCATACACAAAAATAAACTCAAATTAGAATTTGATGGGAACTATTACCTTACCCAGAGAAAGGACACCCAAAATGCTCCATACATTTCATGGGAACTCAGACCATCACCACCTAACTCCAGTCTCTAAAACCCATTCAACCCTGGATTGTCTTGGAACCTGTGGGCCACAGATTAAGAAGCCCATATTTAGACGTCTCTGTTGATTCTGCAGGAAAGGGCCTTGTGAACAAGGTGAGCCTAAACAGAGACTTGTTTTCAGACTAAATGCCCTAAAAACAAGAATGTCACTAATGCTGAAAATCACAACATTGTGGGAATAGCCATTCTCGGGGCAGCCTTGTCACTTGGTCCTTTCTCCCCTCATCATTGCCACAACTTGAGGCCACCCCAGAAGACTGCAGGACTCATGTTTTATTGGGAAGGATGGATGTGTCCACAAGTTATTACAGCACTGTGGTGAGGAGCACGTGACTATGGGAGTTGAGAAAGGAAACAGCTTCAGAACTACGTCTTGTGAACAGTGGGTGCTTGCTGAAGCTGTGTCTGGATTGATACCAAGTTCTCCTAATTATTTCCTATTAAGGGTGTAATTTGTCCATGTAAGTTCCTTTTAAAAAACAATGCAAACCACCAAAGAGTAACAGTAACATAGTCATGTATGAGAGTTCCAGTTGCTCCATATCTTCACCAACACTCAATTTTGTCAGTGGTTTTATTTTCACCTTTGTAGTGTATATGTAGTAGTATCTCATGGAGGCTTTCATTTGCATTTTCCTAATGAGTAATCATAGGAGGAGTAATTTTTCATATACAATTATTTCAATTTAGTTATCTTTGCTGTAAAGTGCTTACTCAAATCTGTGCCCATTTTTTTTTGTGTGGATTATCTTTCTTTTTCTAAGTGATTTTTGGGAGTTAGTTATATATCTTAGATATAAATCTCATGTCAGATAATATATATGGAAAATGCTTAAGACTTTAAAAAAACTGAAAATGGATTAAAGACTTGAATGTAAGACCTGAAACCATAAAATTCCTAAAAAAAAAAAAAAACACAAGGAAAATCTCCCTGATCTTGGCGATGATTGTTTGGCTTTGACACTGAAAGTACAGGCAACAAAAGCAAAAATAAACTAATGGGACTACATTAATCTAAAAACTTTATATACAGTAAAGGAAAGAAACAACAAAATGAAAAAGGAATCTACAGAATGGGAGAAAATATTTGCAAACCATCTATCTGATAATGGGTTAATATCTGGAATATATAAGGAACTCTTACAACTCAACAGGAACAAAATAAAATAAAATAACCTGATTGAAAAATGGACTAAGGACCCGAATAAACATTTTTCCAAAGAAAACTTAAAACAGCCAACAGGTATATGAAAAGATGCCAAAAATCATTAATTACCAGGAAAATGCAAATTAAAACCATATTAAGATATTATCTCACACCTGTCACGATGGCTATTTCCAGAAAGTCAAGAGTTAACAGAATTCTTTAGAAAGTGAAGACAAGGGAACCTTTGTACCTTGGTGATGGGAATAAAAATTGGTATAGCCATTATGAAAATCGGTACAGAGCTTCCTCAAAAACTTAAAACTAGAACTACTGTTTGATCCAGGAATCCCCCTTTGGATGTATATCCAAAGGAAATAAAATCAGTATCATTAATAGATATCTGTACTCCCATGTGCATTGCAACATTATCCACATAGCCGAAATATGGAAGCAACCCAAATGTCCACCAATGAATGAAGAAACATATATTAATATTATTCAGTCTTAAAAAATAACTAAATCCAACAACATAAATGAAACTTGAAGGCATTATGTTAAGTGAAATAAGTCAGAGACAGAAAGACAAAAATACATGATCTCACTTATATCTCACTTATATGTGGAATTAAAAAAAAAAAAAAAAAAGGCTGAATGCATGGGAAAGGAGAGTAAAACAATGGTTTTACCAGAGGCTGAAGTGTGGGGTAAAGGAGAGATTTAAAAGAAAAGGAAAGAAAGAAGAAGAAAAAAAGAAAGAAAAAAGAAGAAAGAAGGGAGGGAGAAATGGAGAGAGGGAGGAAAAAGACAGATAGACAAACATCATACACAAAAATTAACTCAAAGTGAATTAAACACTTGAATACAAGACTTGAAACAATAAAATACACAGAAGAAAACCTAGGCACTAAACTTGTGGACCTTGGTTTCAAAGGAGTTTTTGTGAACTTGATCCCAAAAGCAAGGGAATTAAGGGAAAAAATAAATGAATCGAACTACATCAAACTAAATGGCTTCTGCACAGCAAAAGAAACCATCAACAAAACAAAAAGGCAACCGACTGAATGAGAGAAGATATTTGCAAATGATACCTCCAACATGGAGCTACTATCCAAAACATATAAATAACTCATAAAACACAACTACAACAACAATAACAACAAATCAATTTAAAAAAGGGCAAAGGATCTGAATAGACACTTTTCCAAGGAAAACATACACATGGGCAACAGATATATAAAAAGATGTTCAACATCACTAGTTATAAGGGAAATACAAATCAAAACCACAACAAGATACCACCTCACACCTATCAGAAAGGGTATCAATAAGACAAGAAATAACAAGTGTCGGCGAGGATGTGTAGAAAAGGGAACCCTCACACGTTGGTGGTGAGAATGTAAATTGGTGCAGCCACTATGGAAAACAGTATGGCAGCTCATCAAAAAAATAAGGATACAGCTACCACATGACCTAGCAATTCCTCTTCTGGGTATCGACCCCAAAATTTTGAGAATTCTTATATGTAAATATATATGTACCCCTATGTTCATTGCAGCATTATTCACAATAACTGAGACATGAAAACAACTTGTGTCCTTCGATACATGATTGGATAAAGAAGATCTGAAACATATATACAATGGAATACTACTCAGCCATAAAAAAGATGAAATATTGCCATTTGCAGCAACATAAATGGATCTTAAGAATATCGTGCTAAGTGATGTAAGTCAGATGGAAAAGGACAAAAACTGTATAACACTTGTATATGAAATATAAAACAAAAAGCAACAAATGAAACAAAACGAACTCATAGATACAAACAACAATATGATGGTTACCAGAGGGAAAGGCGGGTCGAGGGAGTACAAAATGGGTAAAGGGGGTCAAATATATGATGACAGGAGACAAGACTTTGGGTAGTGAGCATGCAAGAAGTATACAGATGTATACCGTACACATGAAATTTATATAATGTTATTAACCAATGTTACCCCAATAAATTAAATTTAAAAAGTAGAAAGGTGGTTGCCAGGGAATTAGACAAGAGAGTCATGGGAGTTATTGATTAAAGGGTACAGAGATTCAGTTTTGTAAGATGGAAAGAGTTCTGGAGATAAATGGTGGTAATGGTTGCACAACAATATAAATGTACTTAATAACACTGAACTGTACACTTAAAAATGTTTGAGAGTAAGTTTTGTGTTATATGTATTTTACCACAATAAAATTTTTTTAATTAAAAAGTTATGTAAGGATAAATTGGCTATATGTGGAAAAATATTTATATTATTTATATCTTGTTATACCATATAGCTAAACAAACTTAGATGTGACCAACATATTTATCTGTGTTTCATTTAGTTAACTAAATAAAGAAAAACCCAAGAAAGTAGCAAAAAGGCAATAAAAAGGCATTCAATATTTATCAGGTCTTGTATTAGAAATTATAAACTTTGATAACATAGAACAGAGTATAATGAAAAGAAAGTTTTAAATGTTTATAATAAAATAATTTTAATAAGAATAAAGTATCAGAGAGAAAAACACTATATTGAATAAGATTGCCAAAGGTTAGATACTATATTTTGAAAAGAACTTATATAAAATTTTGAGAAAAATATTATAGACCTAACAGATAAATAGTCAAAGCTTATGGAAGTATAATTCACAGAATAAAAAATATATAATTAGGAAAGTGACATTTGAGAAATAGTTAATCAACTAGTACGTAAATGCAAATTAAACTAATATGGGTATCATTTTTCATATAATAATTAGCAGTAGAAAGAATATCACTGAAAGTATACAAGACTAACGTGAAATTTATATCCTCTCATTTACTGATGACACAGAAATCTGAATAGACTTTTGGAAAGTAATTTAATAATATGGACTGAGAATTATGAAAATACATTAAGTTTTTGTGCTTTAGAAATTCTCCTTTGTTGGAATTTAGTCCAAAAAAGAATCGAAAGAAAAAAATACATGTACATATGATATTTTCAGCACCATTGTGTATAAGAACAAAAATTAAAATCAGCTTACACATGTCCAACAATAAGGAAATTATTAATCACATAATAAATTCTTTTATTTAAAAGGTTCTTTAATAGAATTTTATGTGGCTTTTAACATGATTATTATTAAAAAACATATATCATGCATGTGGAAAAAAAGGTATAATATTTTATTACATTTAAAAAGTACAGAAATATATGCTAGGATGTAAAATTTCCATCCTAGCATATAGTTGGATGGGTAACTGAGAGAAATATAATTTGATTTGTTAGAGTTCAGATGTACTGATACCTTTTCCTTAATTGTAATTAGATTTCCATTAATGAAAATAATAATGAAAAATAATAATTTCATTAATGGAAAAATTATTTTTTTCATTAATGGAAATCCAATTAAAATTAAGGAAAAGGTATCAGTACATTATAGTGTTTTTAAGGAACACATTATAGTGTTTTTAAGGAACAAAAAGGAAAAAGCAAAATTAGTTTCCAGTGAAAATTTTTTATTTGCCATGAGCATTAAAAAATAGGGACCAAGGGCAGTTGAACTACCATGTTATTGTTTATATATAAACGTTTCTTAGAGACTTCGTAAGGTGATACATCATAAAATACAAACAGATTAAGTAAAAAGATATGTGATACATACAGAGCAGGTGATATAACTGAGCTATACTCAGAAAATGTGTTCGTATCAAATGTAGTACTTTTAAATATTCCACATTGATGTATTTCACTTTTATTTAGAAAATAATAAAGTGCTTAATTATGTGTTCATTGGGTTTACTTAATATCATTGTAAGATAAGAGATGATTCCTATTTTTATTGGATTGTAATATTTAGAAGAAATTGAACCATAGGATTTAAAAATAAAATACTTAATTTTGGTGCAGTATTAACCAAACTTAAAACAATCATTTCCATTAAGAGCAATGACTATGAATACATAAATATTTAGGACAAAGTAGTCAGTATCTATAGTCTAGTTTGATTGGAGAAAATGCTTCTGATTATTTTAGTAATCAGAAAGTAATTTATCCATAAAAGTACATATTTTCATTTGAACATACTTCTATAAAAAAAAGTTCAATTTTATATTTCTTGGAAATGTTTTAACATTTAATTAGCAAATATATTCAGTGAAACTACTAAATAAATTAAAAGAACTAAATGAATATCATGAATTGGCATGCATTAAGCATGATAAACTTTAAAGCATTATAGGGTAAACTGTATTTATGACCAATTTAGGGTGACAATCTTAATAAAAATATTTTTATAAATAGTTTGTCAAAACAAAAGCCAAAAATATGTTAGATTTGACTCTTTAAACTATTTTTCTTTTTTTGGTATAACTTCTTTTTAAAAAATAAGTAATGTTATTCAAATTACTCTCCCCAAAAATCAGCATTTAGAAAACCCTGTTTTACCATTTTCAAATCTAAGTTAAATTGCTTTTCATTACTTCCTCATACAGCCATAAGTCTATAACTTTTTCTGTAGTTTTAAATGATTTTTAAATCACTTTTCCCCTGATATATTGTTTCTACCAATTACTGACTCAGATAGACTCCTAAAATTCAATTATTCACAAATGGTCTAGAGTTTCTTGTGTGCAAGGCAATGATTGTTCTTTGTTCCAAACTACAATTTTAGGGATGTTGGTACAGCAAACAGCCTTAAAAGACAGAGACAGTGTTTTCCTCCAGAGTGTAGGGGCAGTCAGATTTATAGTCCATTACAAAAGATATAGGCTTCCTAAGTTCAGAGTTCCTCTCCTGTAACACAATTCACTGTGAGTGCAGTGACATCTTGTTCTTTCACGTCTCTTGTGGAAACTGTGGACTGGGGAAGCAATCGAAAATGAGAATACATTGGCTACTGTTATTGCTATGATAATAAACTACCCTTTACCTCTGACCCAGGAGGTTTGTGTCTTCCACCAGTACCCATGAAGCTATCTTTATCTTGGAATTCTGCAAGTGAGATAAAATCTCAGATCCTTCACAGTTCTGGATATGTATAAGATTATAATTTACTTACAATTTATAAATTATTTGCAAGCCCTAGAGGTTATGATTTTCTTTAACTAAGTGAAGTCAGGACTACTCAGTGCACATTTTCCATTGTACATCAGATCACCTTTAGCTGTAAGAGGCAAGAGAAATAGATAATAAAGAGAAATCAGTGTAACTCATGTTTGAAACACACAATGACCTATATTTGAAAAAATAATAATAAAGCCACATGAGGTAGAATTTTCTAATTATCCAAAATTAGTTGGCTCTAAATATTTGTATCACCTTCTGTCACCATGATTTATATATCAAGGACCAAAATGGTCCAGGAAGTATTTGGACCAAATAATAAAACTTTAATAAATCCATTCTGGCACAAACCAGCAGAAACTAGGGAGGTGAGCCAGAAACTTCAAGTTTTGCTTTTGAGACATCTCTTCCTTCCATTAAGTTTTGTTTATTTATTGTCCCAAGCAAAAAGAGAGCAGTGGTCAATACACCACCAACAAATTCTAAAAAAAATTTAGTCTTAGCTATCAGATTACCTAATTTTCTAAAATTTTATTTTATTAGTTTCAAGTGTACAGTACATTGGTTAGACATTTATATAGTTTAGAAAACAGTTCCCCTAATTGCTCCTTCTCTCCTCTGATTTTCCACCTAACCAATATATTACTGCTAACTGCATTCATTATGCCATGCTCCCCAACCTTGTGACCATCCATCAGCTACTAATTTGTACTTCTTTAACCCTTCACTCCATTGACCCAGCCTCCCAAACCCCCTCCCCTCTGTCCATCAGATTATCTAATTTAAAAAAAAATCTGTTTAATTAAAATGATAAATATCTCAAATTCTGCATATTTCTTCTACAATTCCTGCATTATTTTTATTAGTATTGAGTATTTATCTTACTCCAGCAAATGAGTATTAGGTCTGATTTTGAGTTCTGGGCAGCGGCTAAAAAACACATATAAATGCTATGGCATGAACATAAATATGCCAAACTATATCCAGTGTGGTTTTTCTGTTTTAAGTGTCAGAAATAAAATGAAAATATCAAAACCGGGAAATTACTCTTTTTCTCCAAAAATGGAGAAAAATTTAATGTGAAAAGAGAAGCTTCCTTAAAGTCTGGGTTTGCAGAAATTCAGGAAGTAGGTTATCAATGGGAAGTAAGATGAGGGCAATAGGGTGAAGCATAATCAAAAAGAGGCAGTTAGGCCCTTCTTTCTGCGCCTGACTCAGCAGCTGGTGCTCAAGACCAAGAACTTGAGCTAGTCTTGGCCTGTGAAGTTTAGAATTGAAACAGGCCTGGTGCAAAAACCAAATCCCCACTGAGCTGTACTCTTCCCTATAACCTATCTCATCTGCCAATCCTGATGCCAGCCTTCTTCCTCTTCTTCTTCTTCTTCTTCTTTTTTTGTAGTCCTCTCCTGAATCTTTATCATATTTGATCCTATTTCAAACTGGATAAATAAAAAATCATTAGATGACACCATAGGATGAATCCCATTATCTCACTACCTAATTCCTGTTGCCTTCCCACCCTTCAGATCAGATCTTTTGGATGCCAATGTTAGCCTACATCAAGTAATATTAGTCACATGTCCTTGCACATTATAATCTAGACTGCTGATCAATACTTTAGAATCTCCCAAGATCATGTTCCTAATAGTTTCCAGCTTTCTTCCCCTCTCAACCAGCTCAACTGCAGATATCACAGCTTACATTGTATCAGGTCCATCCACTAAGAATTATAAAGTATCCTACTACATATGTATGCAAAATCTCCTTTATTCATATCTTCTTTGGCTCCCAAAGTTAGCTCTATAAGAGTAAATAACCCATACATCCACAAAAATTTACTTAACATTTATCATGTTCCAGATGCCGAGCCCATAGCTATAGGATATATACAAAAAAAAAAATAAGACACTTACAAAAAGAAGCATCACGTAAACACTTGCTCTATGTTAGATCCTGTTTTAAGTGTTCATAGTTCAGTAGGAGAAATGTTCATATGAGTACGTCGCACATTTGGTTTAAATGCTATACTAGAAGTACGTATAATGCACATGAAAATACAGAAACAGAGACACTGAACTTGGCCTGAGTTGGAGCTGAGCTGAATTCACAGGGAGATGATTTTGAAGTATACTGACAGGAATAAAGAGGTTCTATAAGTGAAGAGGAAGGAATAATCTACATTCTAGGCAGACAGATCAGTATGTTCAATGAAAAGACTGTAGACTGTGTCATTTCAACAGGAGGAACTGAAAGTGGAAACTGTTCCTTTTTACTTCTGCTTTTTTAAATTAAAGAGCCATCAGAGGTGTCACACACACAAAAAAAATGATTTACATATATCCATGTTTTTAAACTTCTGTTTGCATTTATGTTATATTTAGTATATTAACTAGGCACCTAAGCTTATTCAAAAGTTGAGCAACAATAGAAAATTAACCTATTAAGAGAATAAGCAATAGCCTGAGTATGCTGGGATTATTTCATGTTTCCCATGCCTGCATGACTCTATGTATAAAATATACAAGGATTGGAAATATACTAGACTTCCTGGCTCCGAGGAGAGAGATTGACCTCTACAGTACCCTTCAGCACCCTGGCCAGTTTCAGCTTGTGGCTTTCCAGGGCCAGGCAACAAGAAAAGGTAAGTTATCCATCTCACTGCATCCATTTTTCTGCTTCACACAGACAATGAGAAAAAATTTGAAAAACAAAAATGAATACAACCAATGAACAAAATTCTTTATTAACTAAAAATTAAAGAAATGTATTCTACTCTCCAAACTCAGAGAGATGGTAGCTGGTCCGGCTATCAGAGGTGGATGCTCCTTCAATAGATCCCAGCCTTACTTCCTTGCCCTAGATCTTGGCACTAGCTCTCTTGCTCCCTCCCCTGACTGTTCTCCCTCAGCTTCCATGTTATCTATACCTCAGAGTCTTAAAACAGGCCACAAAGTTTCTATTCCACAGTTTCAGGTTGTTCCAGGCTGTGTTAGTGTTTACTTTCTTTTGTTTCCTACAGTTTATGATTTTTAGTGCTAGTACAGTGTGGCCTGGTATTCACTGAGCCCTCACCCTGTGCCAACCAACCCCTATGCTAGGCTGTAGGAATACTGTTGAGTTGAGGCTTTAGAACTCATTCTCTGTGACTTGTTATGAATGTGGCATGTACATTCACTAGGTGACATACTGACTCTCTTTTTGGTGAAATCAGCTTTCTTCACCTATTCATTAAATGCAAGATGCTTTAGGTTTGGTGTCAACTGGTCATGGAACATATAGGGAGCTCCATATTATTTATTCTGTTCCAAATATCTCTCTTTTCAACATTGCCACGTGGCATCCTGCTCTTTCACCACCCTGAAATGAGCCTTCCTTTTATTCCATTGTTTTAACAAGGTTTCCTCTTGGCTTCCCTTTTCCTGTCTAGGAAGGTCACATGTGCTCAGTGTATTTGCTCATGATCTGAGTTTGAGGATTGGTTGAGTTGATATTTTCTGCTCATAGGAATTGATGTGAATCACCAGCTTTTCCTCATCCTGTTATGAGTACCCCTGAGCATGTGGCAAGACCTAATGGCATACGAAGTTATGAATAAACATATGACATCTTTTTGAAAAAGGGGTGGTAGAAAACTATTTTCAAATAAGCATGGGAACATTATGGAATAAGATGCAGCTCTACAAGAACCAGTCTTTTTGTGTGTGTGTATGTGGTTGGGATATAAAATGCTGACAATTTTATATAAACAAAATGTAATTTATAAAACATTGAGGATCACTAGTCCAGTTATTCCCTTAGAAGTGGTTTTCCTTTAAGTTATCTCTACAGATTTTAACAGAGTAAATACTTTAAGCCTTAATAATCATGACATATCATGGACATATCTCTAAGTAAAGGATAACTGGTTTTTCACAGGGAATTGACAGATTTTTTTTTTAATAATTTGAAAAGATTTTTATTGTAGTGATTTTTCAAGATTTACTTCTCTATTAGCATGAAAATATCTACTGGCAATTCAATGTCTTTTTTTTTTTTTTTACATTTCCTTTGAGGCAATAGCTGGCCATCTTGTGAAAAAATAACATCTGCCGGCCCAAGCTTAGAAATAAAATTAATACTTGTATGACACCAAGATAATTACATTCTTTTCATTTATTTATTTATTTTGGATCAATAGTGATAGGTTTCATTATAGAGATACATTAGCAAGCAAAATTTATTCAACCTCCAATTAGGGTTTCAGAGAAACTGACTTTTTATGCATTCTAAATCTTTAAAAATTGTTGGTCTAGGGCTTAGAGCTGCTCTATAGTCCTTTTAGACCATTTTGTGTTTTAAAAATCAGAACTTCACATATAAAATCTTTCTTCTCACTTCTCTTTAAAAAAATCAGAGGATTTAGGAACACAGCCCTCTGGTGTTTCCTGGTAACAATTGACCAAGGCTAAGTGGAGACTGCCATTTTTATGTAGGCCGTACTCTCAAGGTCACTACATCCCCCAGCTCTCCCTCCTTTATAGCAGATTTGTTTTACTTGTTTTTATTACTCACCTAGGTATTTGAGTTGGCAAGATTGATTCATTCAACCATTCTTCCACACATCAGACATTTTAGATATTGTGTATGACACACTGTTCTGCAACTAACAAGTATACTACTAAGCCATATCCCCTGCCCTAATATACCCAAAAGCCCCATACAGCACACACAGATATAAATCATTGAACTCAACAGTGTTGTTAAGAGCAATGAGAGAAATCTTCTCAGAACATGGCGAGAGCTCTGGGGCAAAACTCCAGCCTAAAGAGGGTTCAAGGAAAAAAACAAAAAAGGGTAATCAAGGAAGAGTGAATAGTCCCAAGAAAAGCACAGCGGTCAAAAGCATCATTACATTTATTGTGAGAACAAAGATCAGGAGGAAGGTGAGGAGAGCTGATGTTGGAAAAAGAAGGAAGTCAGATTATAAATCAGTATACTGAGTTGTCTCACAATAGTGCCTCAGATTAAGTTTGATTATTGTCAACTAGCTAATCCACATAAAGGAACATTCTAGTTTACCATCATGCCTTATAGCATGAACATTTTTGTTAACTATATTGGACTTAACATCTTTCCAAAATGTAATTGCATAGGTGTCTCCTTTCTTGAATTATGTTCAATTAAGTTTCTTTTGATGACTTAAGCACACGATTATAAATGTCAATCCTTCTACTAAGTTGCCAATAAAATATCAATGCTATAAGTGGGTTTGAGGGTTATGGGACTTTTCCTCTGACACTAATACTATTCTATTTGAGCAACTTATCTTTTTTGATATAAAGCTGTTAGGCAAATTGATAGCAATTGACAGAAAAGTAAGAAGTCTCAGATACCATCTCCCCCTTCTTTATTATTTCTGATAAACTATAGTTAAAAGTAAAGGATCAAGCTTATTAAAAATATATACATATAAGTCTTTTCTTTTAGATTGAGATGAGCAATCTTATAAATTGTATTCACAAGCTTTACTCCAATTCTTTTATTTGCTCAGAAGCACCCCCGCCACCTTTTGTTTTTAACTGTCATGCAGACTTGAGTATGTTCAAGAACAGCGACTCTCATCCTTTTAATCCCACTCCGAATATGATCTAGTGGTATCAAAAGGGAAAGAAACTCTGTTAGGCTGGACATAGATGATATAAGCTGGGTTAGGCACAAGGCCCACTCCTCTCTCTCTTCCACTCAGGAAGACATATTTAAAAAATCATGTCACTATCTGAAGATTCTAGAGATTATCTTAAATCCCCTAAAGTATAATTTTTTTAAAAAGCAAATTCCTTTGAGAGTTTGGTCCTTTAACTCTTTTTATTAATGAATTGCCTGGGGTACACCTCACAAATGCCTAAGATATATCATAGCACCGCAAAAAGATGGTCTCATTTGCCAAAATGTAAAGTGAAACTGTGGTAAAATAAATATTTTGATATACTAAAAGTCCAAACCTGCTTTGACTATGGATCGTTCCTAATTCTGATTTCTATTCCTCCTCTAATCTTCTTGAAAAATGGATAGGCCAGGTCATAGAAAGGAAGAGAAAGAAACATAAGGAATTTAAAATAAAGATTGAAACTCAAGAAAGAAAGATGTGCAAAGAGGAAGGCAGATAGGGGAAATCATTCCATTTCAGCTAGACTTGCAAGGATTTGAATAGCAGTTATATATTTAGTATCTATCAATTTGGGGCAGCCCCTAAATTCAAGAAGTTTATGACTTCATCTTGAGTCCCAGAATGTTGCAGGGCAAATCCCTTTGCAAATCATTTGTTTAAAATTTCTTTTGTTCTTTTTCTTTTTTACTCCTTTCATTATATGAAGACATTTCTTTCAGTACAATCTGAAATTTCAGAATAAGTGGCTTAACTTCTGTCCCAGATTTTCCTACCAAAACTCCTAGTTTGCATAATAAAATAATAATAAAATTCATACTTATATGTAAGTAGCCACCTACTGTTGTGAGTTCAAATATAATAGGAAAAGTTTCTTTGTCTTTGTTTTTTACCCTTAAGAATATGATAGTGGAAATAGTTATTAAAAATGCCTTATCTAAGAGGGTATAGAATAAGAATTTAGGATATACTCTGTAGCCAAACTGCTTGGGTTTGAATCCTAGCCCTGTCAATTACCTAGGTGACTCTGGGAAAGTTACTTTAGATGTCTGGGCTTAATGGAAATAATGGTCTGAGTGGGTGGAGTGTGGCATTTCTCAGGAAGGCAAACAGCGCACAGCTGGAGCCAGAAGGGTGTGATTTGGAGTGGGTTAGGGAGTAGGTGTGGGTCCTGATGGAAGGGCAGAGAGGGGATGGGCTGGGATGCACTAGGTGTCAGGGGTGCCTCAGAGGGAAAAAATAATAATAAAAATAAAAAGTCTGTTCCTTCTGGGCACTTATGATAAAAGATGTATAATATTCCATTTGAGTAGTTGTGAAAAGCCACATAGATAATAATAAAAATATATATATATAAACAAAAAACACTTTTTTGTATATGCATTTAGTTTTAACTAACAAAGCAACTTGTACACTTTTAATGTTTAAAACTGCATATCATCTTTCCTTTCCTGTAAAACACAAAGGAGATTTAAAAACAAACAGGTACAAAATTACAGTAGAGGATGTCAATTCCAAATAAGTTCCTATAGGTTCTGCTGCTTTTCCCATCAAGTGGCAGGACTCGAGTCATCATTAGGAGACAATTTTATTTTAAAAGTATCATGTCAAACTGCAAGGATGTCCATTAAATCTGACCTCACAGGGTTAAAATGAGGTTTAAACGAGTTACTATGTGTAAAATGCTTATGGTAGTGCTTGGCGCATAGGTATTCCATATTAACGTCTCTTCTGGCAGGAATCTGTTCACCTTTTTTAGTCTCTGTTCCTAGTACAAAGTTTACTGTGTAGGTATTCACCATTCATTTGTTGAATTAATGGGTTTAAAAAGTCAAATATGAATGGAGTGAGGATGGTGAGGATAAGACATCTGGAAATGAGGATGAAAGGAGAACAGATGGGCAAGATGAAAGGAGAAACTGAGGGTTCTGTGGAAACTGGGTAAGTGGAACACAGCGTGAGGAGGAGGTGAGTGAGGAGAGGGTACAAAAAAGAGTGAGCACAGATTTGGCCTCTTCGTCCTTTTGCCTAGAAGCAGTCCAGCTAGTTTCATATTTTCCTTCTTTGCTCCATTTTCTATTTGTACATCTAGAGTGAGAAAAGATGACCTGGGAGAAAGGGTTATGTGTTCACTGCATGGAGCTAGAGAAATGGGAATGTCCAGGCACACATTGTAAGATTTTAACAAACTTGCCCTTCCCCTCTCTCGTAAGGAATCTAATATGAGGGAAACTTAGTGGTTCAAGCTACGCTAACATCCGCCACTGTTGGTTTGTTTTCTGACCTGGGCAGACCTATAGGTAGCTTACAATTTCTTCTTAAAAATGTTGCATAAGTGTTCAATATTAGAAACAATACTACATGTATTGTTTCATGTAGTATACATGTAGTAAATAGTACTACATGTATATCCTTGGACACATGGATAAGAATTTCTCTTGGGCAATGGCTCTCAAACTTTAGCATGTATTAAGATCACCTGGAGAACTTGTTCAAACACAGGTTGCTGTATTTATAAGTGGAATAATACATACATACATACATACATACTGAACTCATAGATAAAGTGAACAGACTGGTGATTGCCAGAGGCACAGACAGCAGGTGGGGGGAAAAAATAGGTGAAGATGGTCAAAAGGTACAAACAGTTATAAAATAAATAAATAGGTCATGGAGATGTAATGTACCTCATAATGACTACGGTTAATAAACTATATTGTATATTCGAAAGTTGTTAAGAGAATAAATCTTAAAAGTTCTCATTACAAGGAAAAAAATTGCAGCTGTATGGTGATGGATAGTAAATAAACTTATTGTGGTGATAGTTTTGTAATATATACATATCAGATCATTTGTTGTACACTTGAAACTGATATAAGGTTACATGTAAAATATATCTCAATATAAATAAATAAATAAATAGATAAATAAATAAATAAAATAATTTGAAAAATATAAGCTCGAGAAACACTAGGATTTAAATTTTGCAACTCCACATAAGTGTATAAAATTAAAACATCAGTTATTGTAAGTAATTTTCCATATGCAAAAACTTCTCTCAGGCCTTAGTAAACTATAGTTGACGCTTTATTCAATTGTTTATTCAAAACGTATTGATCATCTGCTATGAGACAGATGCTAGGCACTAGGAAGATAGTGGAAAATGACTCCCGGGCCCCATCTTCATTGAGATTATATATTAGTGAGGATTACAAGGGAAAAACGTCAATTAAACAAACAAGATTTAAGATAACGGAAAAATACCAGTCAATTAAAGACTATTTCCTTACCTCCTAAGACTCTAATCACATCTTCCTCACAGCAAAAGATATTCTGTCCTCTCTCTCTGTCCAGGAATAGTAGCAGTGGCTACTTCCCTATTTCCATAGCCAAAGAAAAGACCAAGTTATCCAATTCCTACCTGACTCTAATTCTTGATACCAGCCTACAGCTCTTTCATATTCAGTCAATGAATCTATGAATGTTTATTGAGCATCTGCTATTCCTCAGGATAAGGCCCTGTCAGAACAGAGAAGGAAAAAGTAAAAACCCAGAAAGCATACAATAAACAAAGCAGCCCAATGTTGACATGTATCCAGCAAGTATTTACTCATCAGCTCATACCCCGCTAAGTACTGAAAAGTAAGACAATAGAATAGTGAGGAAGCCAAGATCCTTGACATTAGGGAGCCCCAAAATTTGTACACAAGGCAAAACCATATTACATTCAATCGAAGACACCCTTCTTTTTGCATTTTAAAATCTTTAAAGCTGAACTTTATCTTGCAATGGTGATGCCTTCAACTGGATAAAATATAGTAACTGTAGCACAAAGTAGTCTCATGCCCTAAGAACTGCATAGAGCCTATGGCAATGAGAACAGTGGTCTAAAGTCAAGCTGCACAGTAAACACAAACAAACAAAACCACAGTTTCTGATTCAAGGGTTCCCAGGTGATGCCGGGCACACATTTTGAGAAGACCTGCAGTAAGGCGACGGCCTTTAAACTGGAGAATCTACGTCTGTGGAGCACACTTTTGCAAAAGGTGCATGGACAGAAACAGTTTTACTGAAATCTATTTTCGAGTCCTCTGTATCTACATATAATCTTTCCTGAGATTGCCCTTTGATTTCCCTTAGAACACTCTTGTAGTCAGTCACACTGGTATTCCTTTCCCACTTTACATTTCACAAGCTCCTTTCCCTCACTTTACAAAGGAAAAGTGTAACCCTCACCCATTCCTAAGCATTGCCCTAATGTGTAAAGGTCTCTTGAACCTTAAATAAATGTCAAAATTCAAACTAAGCCTCCTTTAATCAAGGCACCAAAAGTCTTTTTTAAATGTATTTCTAACAGTTATTAAACAAAAAATAAACTATTACTGATCAAAAAGTATGAGCTTTGATCTAAAAAAGTCTAAAATCTGGAGCCAAAATGTCTAGGATCCAATTTTGAACCCACAACTTTACTAGCTGTGAAATCTTGAGAAAGTTACTTAATCTCCCTGTGCCTCAAATACCTCATCTATAAAATTCAGATAATAATATTAAGCTCCCTTTAGGATTATTATGAGCATTAAATGATTTAATATATGCAAAGTGCTTAGAATTGTACCTAGCACATAGGAAATGTTCTATGTGTTAGCTTTTATGGTTATTGTTGCTGTGTTGTTGTAATTGTATTAAGTATAACAACAATTCAGAAGAATTTTTTATTTTAAATTTTACGAAAGCTTTCCTTTGTTTCAGGAAACTTAAAGGGCCATCAAAAAACAAAGATTTCAAGAAAAAAACTGGGTAACATGATATTTAAGTTATGTGAAAATATGATTTCAAGCAAAAAGATGTAAAATACGTTAAGAAAGAGCTTATGTATTTTTAAATTAATGGTGATGAATATTACATTCTACCTACCATTTAGACTTAACGAAATGTAATTTTAAAGATGATGGATCAATTTTATTAACAAATAGCAATTTCACACTATATTATCATCTTTCGCAACTGTTTAAACTTATAGTGAAAATTTTTAGATGTTAAGTTAAGGATGTGTGGTGCTAAGTATTAACTCTGGCTTTCATGGTGAATCTAAAGTATTTGAAACAATAGATTTCCGAAATTGGCTACATATTAAAATCATCTGGAGAAGTTTTTAAATGTTATTCCTAGGCAATATCCCCCAAATTCTGATTTATTTAAACTCTTCTAATTCTTAAGTATCTATATTTTTAAAAATCATCCAGGTGATTCTGATATATAGCCAGATTTGGAAACCATTGATTAAAACCTTTTTTAATCCATATATCTGATGTATGTGTTTAGACAAGAGGCTGCTATTTTCTCTGCGTTTACATCAATGTGCAACACTCTTCCTTTAGAGATATGTCTTCCTATAACAGTGAGGGTATATCAGATTCTTGGCTGTAATAAGGGGGTTGAGAATCATTTCTAAGTCTTTTTGGATATGAGGGAAATTGTAATCCAATTTGAAAATAATTAATTTCTGGAACACAGATTACAATGAAAATCGACTATCTGTAAGTTTTGCCTAGGGACAACTTGTCCAAATCAAAGTTACATTATCAATAATATGTAACTTTTGGACAATTTTCATTTAACTGTTCTTTTCTCTCTTTCTGAATTTTAAGTTGAATTATTTCATTTAAGTATTTAAGACTTTCTTGGATATAATGAGCCTTGGTCTCAGGAATTTCAGTTTTCACAAATTCTTTCAACTTAAATAAAAGTTTGAGTAACTTTCCTCTTGCTGTTTTAGTAAAAACAAAGAAGATAAATCTTCATGGGTGTTCTGTCAATACAATGTAAAGAAAACAAGAGTTTATATTCATATTTACTTGTTTGTAGGATTATATAAAAATATTTAACAAGCACCATTTTCAGATCAAGCATATACTGCAAAGCTCTTAGGATTCATTAAATGACTGAAGCTGCAAGAATATAAAACTCCAATATTGTAGTATTTCTGAAAAGACTATAGCGAAAACACAATGAAGGCAAAGTCTAGCAACACTATATAAGGCTAGAGAGGAAAGAATTTTAGAGATAAAGTCCATGAAATCAATTTGTATAAGGGAGACATTGATTCATTTATCCAAAAAATATGTTGTGAGTTCCCACCAAATGCTAGTCACTGTTTACAGACTAGATCTCTGCCTTCATAAAGCTGCCATTCCACTGCGGGGAAGAAGCATAGACAGTGAGGGTCAAAAACAAACAAGCAAGCAAACAAAACAATCAAATAGTGTCCAAGTACTGGCTCAGATGCTTGAGAGCTAGAAATTCTTAGTAAAGTTACTTTACCTTTCTGAACTTCTATTTCCCCATTTACAAGCGAAAATAATATTACCTATCACACAGGTTTGCTGTGAGGGTCAAATAAGCTAACATAAATAAAACAAAAGACTGTCATAGTCTTATCTGTGTTCTAAAGTCAGCTAAAGAATAAAGTTTAAACCTCTTAAATTCTGAACATACTATAAAGGATATGTGCCTTCTAATCTTTTAAGTCTCATCTCCTCTCTCATTTACCTAGCACACCAAACATCGTATTTCATTGATTTTAAGACACATATTTCTCCCATTTTAATTTGCCTGGAAGAGAACATGTCTTATCACCTAAGCCTTCTTGCAATCATTGCCAGTCATGTGTCATTCATTACCATGACATCGTTTTCATTGTCAATGTGTGTACAAGCATTAAAAGCAATGGCATCCGAAGTTTCAGAATAGATGACAGTGGCTTGAAAATATATCCTGGAAACAGTAGCTAAGCATTGCCTTCAAGCCTGAGAAACAAATATGTGAGCGCACACACGTATGTGGAGGGAAGGGTAGGACATCTCCATGAGGAAGTAGTGAATCAGATTTGTTTAGCAACAACCAGGAACTGTTATCAGAATAGTCTTGCTCCATGTAATTCCAAAGTCAGTTTAATTGCCTAGCACCAAAAACTTTTGGTCTATTATGGGTTCTTTAGATTCTTTAAAGAAATGCTGTACCTCCAATGTTCTTTTTGGTACAAGAACAATACAATGTAGAAAAACCTGGGCATTGAAGATTCTAAGTTGAAAAGTGACCAGAAACGTTCATCTCTGATTATGAAGGAGCTTTAGGAATACCTTAACCAAATTTTTTTCTTTAGATTTTTTTTCTATATGTGCATGAGTTATATATGACCCAAATCCATATCTAATTAACTATAAAGAGCTGCTTCAATAAGTATAAAATAAAAATCTAAGGTATAGTTTAATCAATAGCACTTTTTTTGTTTGTTTGTTTGCTCTTTTTGAAAGTATATGTAATATCAGAGCAGGTTATAATTGATAGAACCTTAGACTTGATAAAATATGGTGTTTGTGGTTCCCAAATGAGGTGGCTGGCACATCAAAAGGAGCTTAAACAAATATTTGTTTAAAGCAATTAATGCATCCTTCAATTCAGAATACAGTGTCTAGCCGTGAATGCCCCTCCGAGTCAAGGGGCCCTGCGGAAAACATTTTCCTGGGTAGTTAGCAGTTTCTCACACTGCTCAAGGATCAGCTCTTCTTTATAGCCACCACCACTGCCCTTCAACCTAACCAATGCAAAACTCTGTTTCAAGGAGGTTAACATAGTAATAATAAAAATAAATTTATCTGTAACAGTTTAACTACCTAAATGAATTCTAAAAAGAGCTTTAAAAACCATGTCATTTCCAACTCTTATTATAACTCTCAAAATAATTTTGTTAGTAATTCCCATGAAGAGAACTCATCACGGTTTTGTGCAAGGGTTTTGTGCTGACCCACTACATGTCAGGACAAAATGCCCTTTGTGCTGCAATCCAGAGCTGCTGTCATTGAAACGAAATCTGTCTTGAATAGGCAATCAATCTTAACATGACTATCACATTGTAACTGATGTCTGGCAATATACACTTTCAGATAAATACCATATAAAATGCTTTTGTAAATTATGGAAATCCTGCAATGAAATCTCCAGTTTCACATTACCATTTGAGTCAGATCTGTTTCTTCTGAAACAACTGCATTACAGCATAGAAGCAATTTCATCCACATGATAGAGAGAAATCAAGAGTAGTCTTGAAAGAGTCATAATAAATTTGTGGACCTTTTGGTAAAATAGTCTACAGATTACTTAATTTTGGTATATCTTACTTTAGTAACAAAGATTGGCAATTTTTCAAAACCTATCACTGTTTATCTAGATAAGTGATAAAATAGAATCTTCTGCTTCTTTCTTTCTATCTTCCCATTTCTATCAACTATTAGTTGTGTAATCTTTGACAAGTCACTTAACCTCTCTTTTCTGTGGTATTTTTTTCTTATGAGTAAAATGGGGATTATAAAAGTATATACCTCATAGGTTTGTTATAAGTATTAAAATGAGTTAATACCTATAGAGTAAGGCCTAGCACATAGAAGCCCCTAATAAATCTAGCTACTATTTTTATTATTATTAGACATAATAACATAAAAAATGAATGTATAAATAGATTAATGAATTACTGAAAGAAGTAGAATATAAAGCTTAACCATCAAAGGTGATTAAGATTTCACTAGAAAGAGAAGGCAAAGGTTAAACATACTTATTACTGCTATTTATAACCTTTCTTCCTGTCTTCTCCTATTACCAAGAGTATAACTTAGATATAATGAGCACCAGAACAAGTAATCTTGGTTCAATAGATCAGAGCTAACCTGTGGCTTCTTACGTATCTATGGAGAGAGAGGAAAAAGAATGATGAATAGGCTCTCCAGAGAACATCCCACCATGTATCCAGCTGTGCCCAGCACAAGCATGATTATATTAGTTGCTGAAAGAACAAGGAACTCTGTGCAACCTGCCAGCCTTCCTGTCCATGTGTTCAGCCTGCGCTATGTAAGATGTAATGGTTGGTGTCCACTTTAAAACTGACCGGCTGTGTAACTTTCTAAACATTTCTTAAAATCTCTAAATTTAAGTACTATCATTTACAAAATGGACATGTAACATAGCCAAGTGGCTGCTCTAAAGAGCAAATCACATTCATATGACAATTAGAAAAGGACCTGCTACAGAGTAGGTAGTCAAAAAAATGTTAGCACCCCAAATATATGTAAATATTTTAGATTAGTCCTCCACAGAAAGAGTAACTTGCACTGAACTGTAAGTAACTCTCATTACCATGATTTCTCCTCTTCGTCTCGAATTACCTGAATTAGGTAGAGAATAGTTATACCACACTCATATATGATGTATGGGTATCGGTAACATTCATTTCTATATGCTAAGCAGACATTCTATAAGAAATGCCATTCAATCAGTTCCAATGGTTTAAGAGTCTTGAACAGCACATCAAATTATAGATGCCAAAGTTTAATTGCAATTGAGCATATAGATGAGCACTTCTCCATGTACTAAGAGCAAGCAGAAGATTCACAAACAAAGAGCAATCACAGATGGTAATTTTATCCAACTGGATCCAATTATATTTAGCATTTTTTATGAAAGACGGAGAAAAACGAGAACGGACTTATGAAAATGTTTTCCTTTTATGATTTACTCTCTAAGGGACAAAGATGAATTGCCTTATGAAGTTACTTCTTATAACTCAAGGAACATAACTGTCTAGAGAAAAAAATTATGCAATGTCTTCCTAGAGGTAAACAAACATTCTGTTACAGAATAAATGTAGGCATTTTGGCACATCTGGCAATAACTCAACTTACAATGTTGGTCCCCTAAAATAAGTTTCATGATAATAATTCATTAGCAGTGGATATTGATTACTTCAAGCCAGGGGAGGTTTAGAAACAAAATAGGTGGCTTTTGTCATGCAGAACACAGAACTCCAAAGCAGTCAATTAAAAGAGACCCATTGTTAACCCAAGTGGCTGGAGGAGATATTGATTCCTAAATGAAAGAGAAGCAGATCTAAAGGTGAGTTTTATACTTGCTTTTCCCCTGGGAGCAGCTTTGAAAATGCAAACCCTTAACCAAGGTCCAAGTCTTTGCTTTATGGTTATTGATATTATTTTAAAAGAATATAGTAAATACTAGAATTCTCTCTAAATTCCAAACCACTGCAAAAGGCATAAGAAATCATGATACCACACATGCCACCTTTGATTTTATTTATCATTTGATAAGTATGTTTTTGTAAGGAAACGAACCCCTTGATTTTATCCTTATAACTTGGGTGGTCATGGTGTCATGTGACTACCTACCCCTTTGGGGTCAGAGAGTAAAGCCACGCTTCTATGGGTAGGGGTAGGGTCTTTTCTTAAAAGAATGGAGATACCTAATACCAATGATCCAGGAAAGAAGGAGATCCTACAAAAAGAAATGGAGTTTGAAAGGCATAGCTTACACTGGATGGGGAGAGGGGATTTTGTCTACCTGGACTGAGACTTATTAAGGGCTAGATCATTTGAGGGTGGTATGAGGAAAAGAAAGAAGAATGCTCTCTGCTATTTGGATGAATCTTGGTACTAGACAGGAGTCAATCCTTAAAAGATTTCATACATAAGCAGGAAGAGCAGTTCAAGCCAGCAAGGAGTTCTTTGTATGTCAATTCCCTTTGGTTATCCCTGAGCATTTGACTGGTCCTGGTAAAGATACATCCTCAACTGAGGTGAGCAGAAGAAAGGCGAAGAGAAGAGGTGGGGCCAGAGAGCTAAAAGGAGAGCAGCATGGTAGTAGCAGTAGTGATCACTGACGTATTCCCCAGAAGAAGGTGAATCTCAAGGGACAGGCAGCTAGAATATAAGATATGGGTGTCAACTTCTATGTGGACATTGGCTCTTCTGCCTAACTTGAAAGTCTCAGATGCTATTTTATGAAAAGAGCCAGCATCACTTTATTACTTATTAGAACAAATACTGAGCATAGGATCATGTCTTTATTGAGGAATAAATCAATTCATACCTCCTCTCTACTAGATATTGTGCTAGGTATAGAGGCTTACAGTCTAGTCGAGGGAGATACGTAAACAAATAAATGTAAAAGAGTGTAATAGTTGCTTGAATAAAGATTTATTAGACATATGAAGGCAAAAATGAGGGCAAACTAACAAGCAGATAAAAATGTAATGTTTCATATGTCCGAGTCCATATTCTAATTCCAATCCAAAACTTCTTCACAAGAACAGTGCGCCCTATCAGCAGCTAATGTCAGAAAACATTTTCTAGCCTGTAATCTGAAACTTTCACTTGCTTCTTCATACGTAGATGTGTTTTGCCTGGAGAAAAGGCTGTTTTGGGAATTTTATTTATCTGTGGTCTCTTAAATCAGGAGTTCAAAGTCTGAGTCCTAGGGTTTATAAATAGATTTCATCCAAAACCATCCTGAAGTCAATAAAATTTTAAAGAATCCATCACCCATAAAAAATGTCATTTTTGTGTTTTGTCATGTGAAATAGAGAATAGAGTTAAGAATCTTTGTAGGTTTCTCCTACGACTGTGATTCAACGATAAGCCACCCTTTAAACAAGAATCCTTGTTTAAAGAGATCTTATCAGCAAAAGAGCACCAACTTTGTATAAAACATTACATTAATACCCAGAGAGTAAACAATACCTTCATGTAAAAGAAACACTATAGTTCTTACAAGTTACACATTATATAACTTAGGTATCAAGATACATTATGAGTGCATTTCCATTAAATATATTTTGAATTTCAAAACTTATTCATTCAAATCCCTTGTATTTTGGTTCATTTTAATATTTCCTCTTGTCTTTAGTGTTCTGTAATTTCAAAGTGGATTTATTTTTCTGTATTGCACTAATATCGTTGTATTTCATAAACTTATCATTTCTGGAAAATTATCACCTATCTATTCTGTTGTCTCTCCCACATTCTCTATATTTTCTCTTTCTATAACTTCTACTTTCTTTTTCTATGACTCGATAATGTTTATATTTTCCATTTCTTTACATCGCTTCATTAAGAGTGTTGCCACATGGTATGTCTAATCTGTATTTTAACCATTCCATTGAATTTTTTGTCTCAAAATTATATTTTCATTTATAGATTTTCTATTTGTTTTTTAAAGTGAATTTTACTCTTTTTTTAGGGTTTGACTTCTTATATATATTTCACCATTTTATACATATGTATTTTATATTCTCTTTCATATTGTTATATTATTTCAAGTTTCTAAGGATCCAATACTGCTATTACATCATATGCTGACTGTCCCTCATGGATTGTATCATCTGCTGACTCTCATTGGTGACTGATTGTTTCCTTGTATGTTCTGTCATGTATTATATTGAGTATATCTTTAGCTGTGCTCTTGGATTTAATGTTGTTTTCTTGAAAGTCCTTGGCAGTCAAGATGGTTGATACTATTCTCTCAAAATGGTTTTGTGTTTTACTATTCTAGGAACCCTGCGGGTATTTTTCAGCTGGAAGATATCTAGGTCAACTAAGTAGTGTAAAAAATAAAAGCAAAAACAAAAACTCACATGACACATGGGTCCAAAGGATAAAATTCTTAGGGAAGATTTCTTTCCTGTTACTAATAAAGTTCTTGTTCTCACTCTGTGCTGGTGGCATATTTTTCCAGCCTAACTTAGGATCCTGGTTTTATGTGGCGGGAGTGCTGGGGAAGGGCCAGGATGTCTCAGTTCCAACTCTCTGCCTCATCTGGAAACCAGGCCTTAGCTTCTCTCCATTTTACACGGACATCAGACTCCAAACTCCTGGTCACTCCAATCCATAATCCCCAAGACAGCCACCCCATCAGTTCATAGGCTATGCTCTGGCTTTTAATTTCTTTGCTTTGGCACTTGGTAATCCCTTTTACTTTTTGCAAAATTTGGTAATGTTTTTAAATTATTTAAAATATTTATCCAATTACTTCTCAGCCTTTTGGCTAAGATCAAGTGTAAATATTTTATCCAGCAGTGCTAGGTGTCTGTAACCTAGCAATAAGGTTTTCAGATTATCTGTCTACTATATACCAGAGCTTGAGTTTACAAATAGTTTACCATTTCAATATTCATAATTATTTAGTTAGCCTTTCCCAAATGTTTAGTTGGACTGTGATAAAGATCTTGAGAATTTAGAAACCCTCAACATTATCTTTTTATGTCCAGAATCCTCCCCATGTTCAGAAGAGATGGACTAGAGACATTATTAAGTTCTAAATGAACTCTCTGATATATCTGGGATTCTAGCAGAACATAGACCATTTCTTGCTAATAATCACCATTACAAACTAATCCAAATGGAGTGTAAAGTATTGCCACTTTCACAAGTAATACACCTCCCACTTTGGGAAAATAAATGAAATTGTTTAAAGCGCAAGTCAAAAGCATATGGAAAGGTTTATTTGTGTACTCTACCAGAGGGAAGTAATTTTCTTTAGCTCTTTCTCATATATCACAGGCATGAAATAATGTTGTTTATTGGTTAAAATTTTTCAGTTACATGATTTTTTTTAACTGGAAAAAATAAAAAACTTGCCAGAATAAACAGTGATGAAAAGTAACTACAGAACATTTTAGAAATAATAGATTCAGACAAGACCAAACTCTAATTCTGGAACAAAGCTCACTTTTAACTTTACTATAACATGACACAGGGAGTGCTCCTATTTGAATTGAAGTATTCAAATATTTCTGTTCCTCTCTCTGCTGCCCAGGTCTATCCATTAAGAGTGACCTGGGATTCCTGTACTAAGGGAGAAAAAATACTTCTCTAAATAGTAGATAATGTAAGAACTAGATAAATCAATAAGGCAGTAATCACATTTGAAGAAGGCATTGGGGAAAGTGTTTCAAGACAACATGGAATTATTACTTCATTTAGTCTCACTACTGATATATATATATATACATATATATATATATAAAACAAGTTTAAAAACAAGTTTTTTAAAACAAATTATTTTTTCCCACAGTCACAATAATGAGTGATTGTTGACTCATCAAGAGATAAAAAGAAAAAAAAAAGATCTTGTCTAGGGGACGGTCAACTTTTGAAAAGCAGGATAGCTTTTTTAAGTTGCTTAACTTAGCCACAGGTAACATTACCCTCTTAGTAGATCTCAAGTCTAAGTCAATAAAAAAAGTCCATCTATTTTTAAAAATATACCCTCAAAGCAAATTTGAAAATAGCTGTATTCACAACACCCAGGATTGTTTTATTTTTCTTTCAGTTTTTTCTTGGCATGTATCTCCTTGCTACTCAGAGCGTGGTCCATAGACCAGCAGCCTCCACATTTCTCAGAGATTGTTAGAAATGCAGAATCTTGGGCTACACCAAAAGCCTACCAAATCAGCATCTACATTTTAACAAGATCCCAAGGTAATTCACATGCCCATTAAAGTTTGAGATGCTCTGTACTATAAGACATAGAAACAGTCACTAACTTAAAGTAAAGTACACGATTTCTTTTGGGGGTGATGACAATGTCCTGGAATTTAGGTAATGGTTCCACAACTCTGTGAATATACTAAACACCACTGAACTGTATAACTTAAATGGGTGAATTTGATAGCATGTAAAATACATCTTAATTTTTAAAAAAGGAAAAAAGATAAGTAATAGTAAATGCTTTCGAATTGTACAGCACATAGATGAATGAAACCAGTTCTAACATTTTTCTTTTACCTTGGAGAAAAATTAGATGCTCCATGTTCTGGGGTTCACTTTTAACTGTGAAAGGGAACCACAGCAGGTCTTGACTCTAGGCAGCCCTGACTAAATATAGGAAGGGGCACCCTATGTATTATAAGGTTCTTCCAGAAGCCCATGGGAGCATAAATGAACCCCT
>NW_006432669.1:8439971-8457547 GCF_000325575.1 Pteropus alecto
CCCACACACAACATCTATATAGAGCTGCTTAAAGAACTGCTACTGAAAACTGTTTTCCTCTGGAGGAAAACCGCATGTGGATGGATGTGACATCTCAGGAAACCAGACTACCCAATCAAGTTAAAAAGCAAATAGGCAGAAATGTTATCAGCCAGCTGCATGTGTAGGCCCAGACATGTAGGGGAGGGGAGACTTCTCCCTCATTCCGCCCTCTGCCTGCCTCTGCCACCCTTGGAAAAGAAAAAAAAAAAAAGATCCTTAAATAAAATCTCATAGTTACTCTCATAGTCCACTACAAATAACTCTACCCCCTCACTTCTACAGTTCACTCTTCTCTCGTCCCTCATCCTGAACAGGCTCATCTCCCTCGCTGGACACCGGTAAAAGTTTTGCTCTGCGGGTAGAGAAGCCTATTTCCCTGACTTAACCTGGTGACCGGAGGCCGGGAAGAGGATGTCCCCAGGACATGTCCGCCCCCTCCCACGCACATCTTCGAACTTTCCCGCCATCTGTGGTCCAGAGGACCTGTGCGCGCCACCCGAAGGGCTAAGGCAGGCAGAGCGTGTAGACGGTTGGGCGCACTGGGTCCCGAGTTCCCCAGGCGCACAGAGGCAGAGCCAAAGACCCTTTGCATTCTAGTCATCTCTCCCACATGGGCTGAGTCACACGGGCTCAAGTTCGAATCAGTTCCCTGCCCAGACCATGCCTTTGGCGCAGCGACACTGGGATTTTTTGAGGATATGGTGTGGCATCCGAACTGAAGAAATTGACCAGACACCTGATGACCTGTAGTGGTGGTGGTGGCCCGCGGTCTCACTCTCATGGACAAACATATTTGTACTTGCTCGCTAGGAGCAAACCTAGACCTGCACGCGCCCCTCCGATCCCTGGGGTCCCAACCCACGCTCGCGAGCCCTCAGAAGGACACACGCGTGTTCAGACGCGCGCCGATCCGGTTCCTACACTCCTGTGAGCGCACAGCCTCCCGAGGCGCAGCCAGCACCCGCCCGCCTGCAGCGCCCGCACTTACAAGCAAGGGTAGTAGCCGTATAGAGGCGGCGGAGGCTGCGGGCAGCCGTCGTCTCCCAGCTCCGAGTCCATGAGCAGATAGTCTTGGCTCTCGTTGCGCCGCGCGCCAGCCCCGGCCACGACCCGGGGAGAGCCGCCCCTCCGGGGCCCAAACGCTGGGCTCTGGTTCATGGCGGGAACTCCGGACTGGCCTAGGTCCCGGTCCTGGGGAAGGCACCTCGGCAGTTCCAGGGGGACGAGGTGCGCAGGGTCCCCGTCACCCGCCCGGACTGGTCAGGGGCAGACTGGTGCACAGGGGACGAGGGTGAGGCAAGGGGTGCGGACGCCCGGCGGTCTGAGCTACCAGAGTGGCTTTGCCGCTGGCCACAGAAGTCACCACTTAGGGGTTCACAAAGGGGACCTTGACCTGAGCGCTTCCGGCCAAACGGACCCCGCAAGGAGGTTTTCGGGGATCTCGGGCTGAGCGAGCACAAGCGGGGCGGCGGGCGGCAGCGGAGCCTGAGAGCCCGGAGCGAGGGAGACGGAACTGAAGAGTTACTATGTCAACCGAGACTCTCCAGCCGTTGGCTCCCGCCCTCTTCCCCCGCATCCTCCGTCATGATCCCCACCTTTAAAGGGATCAGAACGATGTTCTAGAAAGCAGCAGCCAAAGCTTGTCCTGTAGCCACAACTTTCTGGGCCAGGACGAACCTAAACTAGGCGGAGCCACACACACACTTTTTTTTTCTTTTTTTTTTTTTGGCCCTAAAAGTCTGCTTATTTAGAAACCACACAAATTAAGAACTTTCTAGGAAGCTTCTCTTAAGTAAGACTCTTGAAGAACCAAGGGAATCTGTTTTTTAAAAGAGACACGAGCTTCTCCTTTCTCCAGACGGCCTTCATTTTCTTAAGGCATTTTCTCTCCCATCCCCAAACCCCAAAGTTATTACAACTCTTCACTTTAAAATGAACGTTGTAAGTTTCCAGTGCCAGATGTTTCCAGTTCTTGAGCAAACCAACAAAAATAGGCAAGCATTTTCCGATGATATCAATAGAGGCCAACAACCTGCTTACTTAAGAGAAAAATTTTCCTTCCATCACTGCAAATGTCGGAATTATTTCTCTGCCAGATGTTTCCCACATTTCCAAACTGTTCTTAATTTTAAGACTTAGTTTTAAATTCTGATTTAATCTTTATACTCAGTAAAATTAAAAACTCAACAAGGATGAATCAGTATCTGTAGTAGTTCAAGCAATAGTCAATTAGGAATCCATTCATTCAACAAATATTTAATCAATGCCTACTGTGTGCCAAGTACCATTTTAGGACAAAACAGCAAATTAAGCAGACAAGGCTCCTGTCTGCTTTTACAGAGCTTTCATGGAAGAGAGGGCGACAGAGATTAAACAAGCAAATGAGAAAATATCAGAGACAAAATAACTACAATGAAAATAAGACAAGTTGATGTGATAGTAAATGGATAGTAAATAGTAAATTGACTACTTAAGATTAGGTGTTTACAAGAGGCCTTTCCAAAAAGGTGCTAGTTAAGTGGAGATGTTGGTGAGAAGGAGCCAGACACAAAAAGATCAGAAGCCCATTGCAAATGGATTGAAGAAAGCCAGACTGTCTGAAATCCTGTGGGTAAAGTTATCTTTGTTGGGTAGACAACAAAATGGTTGTGGGAAGTGTGAGCAACAGCAATCAAGACAGGCGGAGAAAGAGATCACAAATTTATAGCATTTGACTTAGCCAGTATATTAAGAATTAAAGCTCAGAGGAGACAGGAACCATTGTGTCCTGAGAGCCTAGTTCTATATTTAGCACAGGTATGTGGAAAGAATGAATAGATGGGTGGATGAAGTACATATATTGAAAAAGAAAAAAGAAAAGAAAACATTCTTGGCCACTAAAAGAACATCCCTGAAAAACTAATATTGATCATTCTGATGTATGTTATTCTTGATTTAAGAATCTCCTTTTTGATCTTTGAACATGTGGAGTCATGATTTAAAATTTTTATTATTTCCTAATAATTATAAATAACAATAAGATATTCTGCTTGAAATGTGTTTGTTAATGGCAATAGCTATCTGTAAGAACTCAACAAGTATGATGCTTGAATGAATTAATTAATAAGCATTTAATTTAAATAGTGCCAAGGTAATCCTTCTGGTAAAATAAAGTGTAGGAAACAATTCAGTGGAGAAAGTAACAATTAGATGTTTTTGACCTGACTCAAATTCTACGCTAGTTAGAAAGGACCTGTGGTGTTAATTAGTGTTAGTCTCTCACTTAAAAAAACAAAAATTGAGACAGAATTTATTTTGTTGTTGTTACAGTTAGTTGAGCTGTTTGTACCTTTTCTCATAACACTGCTTTTCATTCGTAGGTAGCAATATTTACACTGAAAAAAATTATTACAGTAAACTTATAACGTGACATCAATTTATTGTTTTGCAAGATAAGACATGCTTTTCTCCATTATTTGAAATATAGTTAGTACTGGACCAATAAATCCCAAAGACATTTCCCCCAGGAGAGAGAAGGTGGTATACAAAGGATTAGAAGATTCTGAAAGAGCTTATGATATGATGAAGTGGAAAGAGCATTGGATCAGAAGTCTGAAAGCCTGGACTCTTTTTCTAACCAGGAAGAGAGAACTTCCGATTTTTCTCTGCCTCGTTTATTCATCAGTAAGTGGATATATAATTACTGAGGACCCCTCAACCTCTAAATTTTTGCATTATATGATTATGCAGTTTTATCTCTTCAATTACATTTGAAAAAACCACAATAATGAAATAAGAAGACAAGAAAACTTTTCAACCCATTAACATACTTTTAAATCAAGTATGGCAGTGTTGAGTAGATCTGGAGTAATAAAGAAAGTTGAGTGAATGAAGAAATGATAGCTCTCAAAAAATTGTTGGATGAGTGAAGAAATTATAATTCTCACGATTAAAAATTGTTATGCAACTTTATGTTATGTAGTTTTATGTAGTATGTTTATGGTATTGTAATATAAAAGAATACTCGGTTGTAACTCTAAGATGAGGGGATGAAGGTAGGCTGTGTGTCTCAATAAGGAGTGGAAGGGATGCCATTAAGAGAGGACTTTTGCCTCATTATACACATCTGCACTGTTTGATTTAACAAAAACTGGTATAATTATTATAGCACAGTATTTCGAAAAGTCAATTGGGGCAAAATGAGTAAAGAGACAGGGTTGGCCTCTAGAAATTTTCATACTAGGACCCCAAAGGGGGGGAAAAAAAATGAAATTGCTACTGGCATTGGAGACGAAAGATTGAGAAAACATTATTAGATGTTTGATGACTCAAGAAGCTAAGAAGGCGTTACGTGAAAGAGGGCAGCTGCAGTTTGTGAGATGCTGTGTTGATGGGAAACCACTGACACAAGGGCTTTTCTGGGAAATTCAGTTTCAGGTTAATTAGCGAACACCTACAAATAATAGTTTAGTCAGGAATTCATCTGAAAAATTTAAAGAATGGCATCCTTGAGTCCTGACTCCTAATCTATGTAGAATCCACAGGGAAAAAGATAAAATAAAAACACCCCAGAAACTTCAGAGGGCCAAAGCGTCTATGAATGAAGGTCCTCTGTAATTCTGGTTTAAGTGAAATAGTTGCTGGTGCTACTAGATCCTTGAACCTCAATTTCTTAATTTTTAAAGTAAAGGGGTTGTACTAATTACATTTAATATCTCTGTTGTAACTAAAACTTTATTATGTTAAATATTAGAAACAGAGAGAAAATTTAAAACAGCAACCAATTTTAATTTTACTTTAATTTGAACTTAACATAGATGTCCAAAATTCTAACATTGTCATATGGGTATTTTGTAAGCAATTGCAGTTACCTGATTTCACTTAAAATAAGTCATATTGGAATAAATTAATTCTCTTTTGATAGAATTATTAGAGTGCTTTCAGTAAACTATTGACCAAAGGCATCATGTAATATATTTGTCAGCAAGATTGAAAATATAGACTGGGTAAGAGAGGAGCAATTCATAAATAGTCAGAACACTGTTGAGAAGACTGCTGATTTATGGATCAGTTTCACTCAGGTTCTGTAAATGGAGACATATCAAAAATGGATGGAGCCGCTTTACAGGTAGTTAGTTTCCTATCACTGGACATAGTCAAAGGCATCCTGGACCTCACGTTTCCACAAATGCTATATAGCAAATGAATGTAGCTATAGTAAATTAAGTAAACACTAAGATCCTTTAAGTAAACATAAAAAATTCAGTAGTTTTTCTCTATACTAGCAATGGCCAGTCAAAATATAATAAAAGCAACAAAATATAAAAGAAATAGAAACAAATTTAACCATGAATTATACGATCTATGTAAAGAAAAGAATAAAGCTTTACTAAGATTTAATTTTTTTAAAATCTGGAAAAAAAGATTATGTGTGAAGAAGTTAAAGTATACTTCGAAGTCAAGATCCCATCTTTGCCTCTAATGAGTTGTATGACCTTAGATAAATTACTTAATATTTTCGAATGTGCTTTTACCTGTAATGCAGGGATCAAAATAAATCTATATCATGGGTTTGTCTTAAGGACAAAGTTTAATGAGTGAATGCTTGCAGAATTCATCACTGTGAAAGCATTCAATAAATAGTGGTATTGTGATAAAAAAAAAAAATTCAAAGGCCTGCATCAGATTATACATTTTATTATATTGAAGCATATTAAATTTATAGACTAATTTGGATAGAATATAGTTTTTTAATATTATCTTCCCCTCTAGGGACACATTTCCTCTATTTTTCCTAAGTATAAATGTGACAAAGGCAAAAAAAAAAAAAAATCAACTTAAAAAAGCAGTAGAAGGAAATTCCTCTATAAAGTATTAAACGATTTAGTAAAACCACAATAAATTGATTGTTATTCACAAAACAGAAACATTAAAATGATATAATAGAAATTTCAGTCAAAGACTTCAAGATATAAAAGATTTTATAGTTTGATTTAAAAAACACATCTTAATTCAGTGGGAGAAATGAAGGAATATTGAATGAATGGAACCAAGTAAAAAATTTCTGTCTCTACATTTGCCAATAAATGGGATGCATTAAGAACTGAATGTAATTTTTAAAACCATAAAACCAACTCGAGAAAGATACAGGTGAACTTCTTTGAAAAATATGTCATCTTCCAGTGAATTACACCGTTCTAAGCATTAACCAAAAACTGAAACAATAAAGGAAAAGATTTATAGAATTGACTAATGAAAGCAAAAACTTATATATGTCAATATATAGCTCAGAGAGTTGAATCAATGTCACTCACTCAAACCGCTTTATTTCTAGGGATGTTCAGAGGAAGCAGCTGAATACCATAAACCCACTTTAGAGTTCCTTGGACACTCTTCTTGAAATTTAGAAATTATCTTTTTATTTGATTCCAGTCAGTTTCACATGCCAATTATTACACACATTTTTTTCTAGTCACGTTTCTTAGAACTGCCTTATTTCATTACATGTTCACCCACTACGACTCTTTCTTACTATTTCACTATCTCTTACAAGTGTAAACACCTTGCCCATATCAGGATGCAGTGGGAGATCCACACCCTTACCTCTTTCCTTCACTTGAAAGGATTTGTTCCATGCGTCTAATTCATCAGGATTTTAACAATGAGTATCATGACCACACCTTTGATCTGACCCTTGAAGTGAGACTGAGATTTACAGGTCTTTATGGTTTAAATAATTTCATAATTTATATTTTACCTTTTGGGGATGAAAACTAGCAGCCTCTTCAGTCCTTATAGGTCTCTGAATTTGAGGATTCTCTATTCTTTCAATATGGTTTGCAAACTTTCCAGTATTATTTGGAATTCATCTCTTTCTTGTATTAAATTGCCTAATATAGCCAACAGCCACCATCATTTGCTAGCAACATTTGTTTTTTCCATCTTTCCTCACCATTAAAACCTCATTACATAGTCTATTTTCCAAGTAATTGAAGGTGACAGTTTTTGCCATTTTTTTCTACCACATAACAAGAGGTAGCATGAACTGCCCTTTTTCCAGTATCTGGTGACAGATTCTTTGACAATCACCACCTGACATCTGAGATAGTGCCACATATTTTAGTTCTGTTTGCTTGTTTATTGGTTTTGTTTACAGAACCATCCTACTTCTAGTTACTAACTTCAGTGACAGAAATAAAGAGGGTCATTTCTGCTGGAGGAGGTCATCCAGAGTTATAGCTGTTGCGTATGGCAGGTTTGAGTTTTATGGGAATTTAATTTGTCATAGAGAAATAGGCACATCATAGTTTAACTGCTAAAAAACAAAAACAAGGAGACAATCTTGAAAGAAGCCACTGAAAAGTGATACATTATACACAGAGAAACAACAGTTCAATTAACAAATAATTTCAAGAGGGCCAGAAGACAGTAGTACAACTTCTTTAAATCTTATCAAATTTGGATTTTGAGTCAGAATTAGATTATATGGGTGTGGAGGAAATTATCCTTCCTAGGATTTACATGACTTTATATCTATTTATTTGGTCTATTTTGGAGTTTATTCTTACGTATGGTGTGAGAATGAATTCACTTTTATCCTCTTCCACATGGCTATTCACTTATCCTAGCATCATTTATTAAAAATTTCACTTTGTCTCAGTGTTTTTAGATATCATCTTTACCATATATTAAATTTCCATGTGTACTTGGGTCTATTTCTAGACTTGCTATTCTATTCCATTAATATGTTTGTTTATTCATATGTGAGTTCCAAACTGTTTTAATTATAGAAGATTTATATTTTAATACATTCATTGTAAGACTAGTTCCTGTCTTAGCTTTCCATTTCTAAGTTTTCCTATCTATTCTTGTACTCTAATTTTTCCATATGAATTTTGGTATCAACTTTTTTAACTAAAAAAAAAAATCGTTGGTATTTTTAATGGGAGGACAGTAAATTTATAAATTAATTTAAGTAAGACTGAAATCTGTGACTCTGAATTATCATATCCAGTATAAAAGATGCCTTTTTTATTTGCTTATATCTGTTTTTGTATCTTGCAGAATTGTTTTAAAGTTTTCTTTATATAGTTTTTATGTATTTCCTTGCCGGTTTTAAAATTTTATCACCCTATTTTAAATATAGTATATCTTCCATTATGTTATCTAGTTACTTTTGTCTACATGAAGTCCATTAATTTCTATCTTAATTTTATATCCTGATACTTGACTGAATTCTTTTATTGTTTCAGTTTATCATTGACTATTTAGAATTTACTAGGATTACCATTATATCATTTGAAATACAGGTAGCTTTGCTATTTTTTTCAAATTCTTGTGACTCTAGTTGTTTCCTGTTTTCTAAAATACCACCAGTACACTGTAAAATAGTAGTGTAGGTTAAATATATATATACATATATAAATACATGTAAATGTGTGTGTGTGCACATGCACAATATCAATCAATTCCTATTTTCTTGAAGTTTTAAACTTTTTTTAAAAAAGGGTTTTCAAAGTAACTATGGAGATAATTATGATTTTTCTCAAATTTGTTAATGTGGTCTATAATATTTAGTAAATATGGTGCAAGGTTTTGCTTGTTAATATTTTATTATAGAATTTTTGCACCAATATTCACAAAAGATATTTATTGTAATATTCTTTTTTATACTATAAAATAGATGTTTTGAAAAGTATTCAGAGTGTCAGCAAAGGGTGTTTATTTGAGATATTGTTGGTGCTAAAAGAGGCTATATTACTTCATGTAAAGTAGATATCGGTTAACAAATAAATTAGTTGGTTGGTGATTAATAAATGGTGTTTCAAACATTTTGTATCCTAGCATGTTAGTTTATAACCATATAGATAGCTGCAAATAAGGCTTTTTTTACTGGATTTTAGTAACATTTTAGGAAATCGGTTGAGGGTTTGGCATTGACATGAATACACGATACCTTTTTTCCATTTAAAATAATGATAAACAGAGTCTTCACTAGTGTTTTTGCATATAATGTCATTTTTCTATGGATATATTACTAATTATAAACAGAAACTGTTTGTATAACAATTCCTAGTAAGATCTCAAAAAATATAAAGCAAAAACTAATAGATCTAGAAATAGAAATAAATCTACAATCTTAGAGATTTTAACATGCCTCTTTTTATATTCGATATGGGAAATCTTTCTGTATTGAAAGATAATTAAGATTCGGACACAATTGGCAAACTTAACCTAATAGTCATATATAGAACAATGCATTGGAATAGGGACTAGTAAACTGGGCCACATTTTACCTGTGGCCTGTTTTTTGAATGAAACGTGAGCTAGGACAGTTTTTACATTTTAAAAGAGTTATGAAAAATAAAGACAAATGTGCTACAAGGACCATATGTGGCCCACAGAGCTTAAAATATTTACTATTTGGCTCTTCATAGAGAAAGTTTGCTGACTCCTGCACCAGACAAGTTGTAGAATACACTCTTTATGAGCACACCTGGAATATTAAAATATTAGTCAAAGAGGAACTCATAATGGAAATTAGAATAGGCTTTGTAATAAATGATAAAGATGCTGCTGCATCTTTTTAAAATGTGTTCACCAAGCTGTTTCATTTTCCTTTTTCTGAGCATGCAAGAACATGATGTTTGTCAAATTTTTCTTCATTTAGCCTAGGGCTATGGATGGGGTGAGGTTCTAAATATTTCTGCACAATAATTAGCACTCTTTCGATTGATACATGTCCCCTCTGCTTGACTTGAGACCAACTTTAATGACTCACCTATAACTATTAACCATAGAATGCATCAGAAATGATGTGTAACTTCCAAGGCAAGGTAAGAAAAAGGCCTTACTGTTTCCATTTAGCTCTCTTGAGTCACTTGTCTTTGGAGTGACCCCATAAGAAGTCCAAATAACGTGAGGTCTTCACGCTGTGAAAAACACAGACCACATGAAAAAACTATGTATAGGTATTCTGGCTAAAAGTCCCATTTGAAATCCCAGATAACAATCAGCACCAACAGCCAGATATATGTGCGAAGACACTCATGAAATCAGCCCTTAGTCTGGAAATGACTCCCAGCCATCAGGTCTTACCAACTGAGGCCCCAGACATTGTGGACAGAGATAAGTTGTCTGTGATATACACTTTGTTTGAATATCTGTCTCACAGAATCTGTGAATGGAATAAAATGGTGATTTCATGCTAAGTTTGGGGATAGCTTTTTACACAGCAGTGGTATCTAGAACACTAATCAATGGAACAGAGGTGAGAATTATATATGCTACTTCTAGACCTAGCCATAAATCCTTCTCACTCAAATTCTCTTCCATGATGACTTTCTGAGAGCAGGAGGTTTGGCTGGCATCATTACAGGAGGAAAAAAAAATCTGGATCCTTGAAAATCACCTGGAGGAGACTGGCCAAAGAAAACTACTTGACCCACATTAGACTCATACATGAGGAAAAAAATAAATCTTTACTATGTGGACTGATATTCAGATTAATAGTCCTTTCTATCTACTAACACAAATACATTTTGTAATTTGACGAATGACACCAAAGCAGAATTTAGAAGAGAATTAGTTTTAAATTCATATATTACGAGAGTGGTGAAAAATTAATTACTTAAGCATCCATCACAAGATGTAATAAAAATAAAGGCAAAATAAACCGAAAGAATATAGAAGGAAATAAATAATGAGAGCAGAAAATAAAGGAATAAAATTTGATATTAAAAATATACAATAAAAATATTCATTTTTTTAAATCAATGAAATTGATAAGCTTAATGCAAGACTTATCAAGAAAAGAATAGCAAAAGCAAATGAAAGTAATTCCAGAATTGCAAAAGGAAATATCACTTCACATCTTACAAACACTGAGAAATAATTTTAAAAATATTATAAACAAAATTATACCCAAATGAAAGCTGAAAAATCCTAGAAAAAATTTATCTTATCAAAACTAACACAAGAAGAAATAAGACTTATCACTTGTCCTTTATTATTGAAGCACTGAGTCAGCATTTAAAACTGTCCTGTAAAGAAAACACTGCTAAATGACTTCACTGGAAAACTCTACCTAACATTCTAAGAACCAGTGCTCAATCTTACACCAATTTATCCACAGAATAGTAAAAGAGGCTATTTTTTTCAATTACTTTCATAGGACCAACATAACCTTAATATGAAAACTAGACAATGTAAGAAAAAAAAAATTACAGGCCAGTCTCACTCATTACTGTGTACTCAGGGATCTCCAAAAGTCCATCCAGAAGCCCGAACACATATGAGCAAGCCAAATACCTAAATCCTAAATATCACGAAGAAATTGACTCTATCCTAGGAATATAAGAGGGATTTAATTTAAAAAAAAAAAAAAATCAAACAAGTTATTTGTCACATTAATAATTTAAAGGAGAAAATTCAAGAGATCATTTGTCTCTCAATTCCTGTTTTTGGTTTTTTATTCTAAGTGAATAATTAGGGATGTGGGTAAAGAAAGTGCGGAGTTTTCAACATTTCTCTGTCTAGGTCCTTTGTCATGTGTTATTGCAGTTCCTCATCCTTTGATTCTGCAGCTGGCTGTATGAGTTGCTTTGGCCAGGGGATATTAGCATATGTGATCCCTTCAGAAACTTGCCAATGTGATTCTGTATTTCCACTTTCTCTCTTGCTGTTCTTCACACATACCAAGAGTACTTTTGCCTTCAGGACTTTGTCTTTCCTGCTCCTTCCATCTGAAATGATCCTCCCAGTAGGTATCTGCACAGTGGATTCATTGCCCTAATTCATGTCTCTGCTTAATTATTATCTCATCAGAGCAGCCTTCTCTGAATATACAAGTTAAAATAGTATATACAGAAAAAATAAATTTAGGACATTGTTCTCTATCCCGTTTTCCTTGTTTTCTTTATAGCACCTAATGCTAATTTATTTATTGACTGAGATCCAAGCGAGAAGGAAATTTTTCTATCTTACTACTGAATTCTTAGTGCCTTGAATAGTGCCTGGCATATAGTTAATATTCAAAGATTATTTGCCTCATCAAAAATACGCCTTGGATCTTACTGATTCAACCACTTTAACCTTTATTAATTTAGCAAAATGTAATGCACCAGAACCTGACACTTGTTGGGCTGGGAATGATGAAGTGAAGTGGGAGTTAAAAGCTGCTAAAAGATGAAAGAATTACGTAAAACATGGTTCAGAGAGTATTTAACCAGAAAGTACTAAACTATGGAAAGTATACACTAACCATTAGTCTTTCAGCTATTACACACACTAAAAGAATCACAAACTGAACCTTCATAAAAAGCTATATGAAGAATAGAAAAGATAGATATTTTTTGGAAAACTTGAAGGAAATTTAAAGCAAAAACTCGAAAGATATAATGAGTATAATGAGTAAGAAACCTATTGATAGGTAAAAAAAAAAAAATGAGTAAGAAACCTAAGCATGGATGGAGTATTAAGGAATGATGATCACAGTATACAAGGAAGAAAATGAAGAAAGTATTTTCACTCAAATAAAATGTTTATACCAAAAACAACAACAACAACAACACAGAAACACCTGGACTCAAATACTAAATGTAGCATGACCTATGAAACCCAGAAATTAAAGAAAGGAAATGTATAAAATGATCTAATTTTCTTTAGTTACAACCATAATGCTTGAATAATTGAATATGTTGTTCTGTAATTAGGCAGATGATAAAGGATTTGTGGTTATAACATGGTAACAATAAGTAATAAAATGCAATTGGAGAGACAAACAATAGATGCTCAACGAAAGCTGAATTCTGAGAATTACTGTCAAGGAAGTGACTCAGTATGTACAGCAGTCTGTTCATACCAAGTAGACACTTTCATAGCATTAATGGAATGACTAGATGTTTGAAAAGGAAAAAGAAAAACAAAACAACTATTTACAACAGGGTAAACAGCTTGCCTAACAGAGCCTAAATTAGTCTAAGCTATTTTTAGTCTATGATTTTGTCCTAAAAGGCCCCTGGGAATTGGAGGGAAATATGAAGAAAGAAAATTTGTTTTTTTCCCAGATGAATGATACCAAGATATTCCTGAAATACATTTTAAAAGGCTTTATGTTCCAAAGATAACTCAGTTTCTGTCAGTCACAGAGAAAATAAAAAGGCGGAAAGTTTATTTTTATAACACAACATTTTCTCCAGTGGGCCTTCTCCAGGGTAACTACCGCCTCTTGCTACAGGCAGTGGAAATACATGGGGGCGTCAACTCCATGAGTAAATAAAACATCTGTCAGTTAGACAAAGAATCTGGTTTTGTTCAGTTCTGGAAAAATTATCTTCAATTATATCTATCTGTATAACTCTGATTACTTTCTCAAATCCAAGTTCGGATGGTTTTTAGTCCAAAATTACTTATCCAATTTATGTTTTTTTAACATATTGAGACTTCCCGTTCTGATCTAGCATGTAAGGAGCTTAGAAGTCACCACTTCTTAATAACAAGTAAAAGCCTGAACAAACTAAAAAATCAACAATTTTTCTTTGATCCGTAGGAGAAGTGAGTTCACAGGGCAAATTGCCAGAGAATCATAACTCACTAGAGCAGAAACCTTCATAGAAAAATCTGAACCGTAATTAACAAATTGCTAGAGGCAGTCTGAGCAAGTCTGAGAGATAAAAGCTCCAGGAATCCAGTCAGCAGAGGTCCCCCACACTTTTGCAGATTTTACCTCCTGAAACTCTACCAGGTTCTCAGTGAATATCAGAGAAAAATTTCCCCAGTGCTCCTGCAAGGGACAGGGAAAAGAAACCGTTTTGAAATATGCTGGAATGTTCTGTTCTTCTTAATAATGTCTACTCTCAAGAGAAACTAGTTAACCAGAGATTAACCTGCTGGTGTTTTATCAGAGCCTAACTGACCTAAAGGAAACACCCAAACCCAGCCCCCACTAGCCTTCCACATAGAAGGAGGTAAATAACCAACTCCAGACCACTCTAACCATCCTGTCTCGGGCAACCATCACCACCATCCATCTCCAGAACTCTTCACCTTGCAAAACTGAAACTGCATGCCCATTAAACAATACTCCCATCCCCCAACTCCCAGCCTCTGGCAACCACTATTTTACTTTCTGTCTCTATGAGTTTGACAACTCTAGGTACCTCATATACATAGAATCGGACAATGTCCTTTTGTGTATGGCTTATTGCATTCAGCATAATGTACATAAGGTTTTGTAGTATGTGTCAGAATTTCTTTCCCTTTAAAAGCTAAATAATATTCCATTGCATGTATGCTAGTACTTTGTTGAGAGTTGTTGTATCTACATCCATCCAGAATATTGGCCTGTAGTTTTCTTTTCTTGTAGTGTCCTCATCTAGCTTTAGTATCAGTGTATCTGGAAATAGTAGCAGGGCAAAGCTGAGCTCATAGAATGAATTTAAGAGTGTTTCCTCCTCTTCAATTTTTTAGAAGAATTTCAGAAAGATTGGCATTAATTTTTTAAATGTTTCATAGAATTCTCCAGTGAAGACTCTTGCTTAAGAGATTTTTCGTATTCTTTGTTGTTGTTTGGTTGGTTTTTTTGTTTGCTTGTTTGTTTTTACACTATTACTTATTCAATCTTCTTACTTATTAGTATGTTCGGATTTTCTATTTCATCATGATTCAGACTTGGTAGGTTGTGTGTTTCTAGGAATTGATCAGTTTCTTCTAGATTGTACAATTCTTTGGTGTAAAATTGTTCATAACAATCTCTTATGATCCTTTGTATTTCTGTGGTATCAATTGTAACGTCTCTTCTTTCATTTATAATTTTATTTATGAGTCCTCTCTTTTTTTTTTTTTGATTAATCTAGCTAAGTTTTATTTTGTTTGTATTTTTTAAAAAAAAAACCCACTCTAGTTTTGTTGGTCTTTCTATTATTTCTTTATTTCTCTATTTTATGTATTTCTACCCTAGTCTTCATTTTTCCTTCCTTCTAACTTTGGGTTTAGTTTGTTCTTTTTCTAGTTCTTTGAGGTATAAGTTTAGGTGGCTTATTTGAGATTTTTTTTAACGTAGGCATTTATAGCTATAAATTCTCCTCTTAAAACTACTTTTGATGCATCCCATAAGTATTGGTATGTTGTGTTTTCATTTTCTTTTGTCTTAAGGTATTTTTTTATTTTTGATTTTTGATTTCTTCTTTGACTCATTGGTTGTATAAAAGATGTTGTTTAATTTTCACATATTTGTACATTTTCCAGTTTTTATCTGATTATTGATTTCTATGTCATACTATAGTGGTCAAAAAAGATACTTGATAAAATTTCAATCTTCTTAATTTTAAGACTTGTTTTTTGCTCTAACATATGAGCTATCCTGGAAATGCTCTGTGTGCACTAAAAAAGAATGTGTATCCTGGTGCTCTATATATGTTAGGTCCATTTGTCTATAGTGTTATTCAGGTTTGTTGTTTCCGTATTGATTTTCTGTCTAAATAAGCTATCCAATGTTGAAAATGGGGTATTGAAATCCCTTACTTGTATTGTACTGTTATCTTTTTCTATCTTCAATCCCACTAATGTTTGTTTTAAATATTTAGGTGCTCCAATGTTGAGTGCGGATATTTGTAATTATTATATCATTTTGATGAATTTACCCTTTTATTATTATATAATGGCTTTCTTTATCTTTTGTGACTATTTTACTTAAAGTCTATTTCCTACAAGTATAACCACCCTGCTCTTGTTTGGTTACCATTTGCTTGGAATATCTTCTCCCATCCCTTCATTTTCAACCTATATGTGTCCTTAAAGCTAAAGTGAGTTTCTTTTAAAAGCTTATTATTGGATCTTGTTTTATTATCTATTCTATAATTCCTACTTATTAAAAAATGGATGTTAAACTTTGTGAAATACTTTTTCTGCATCTATTGATATAATCATGTGATTTTCTTTCTTTAGCCAGTGATGGATTGCAGTAATAATTTTTGAAACTTGAGCTAGCCTTACATGCCCAAGATTACCACTGGGTCCTGGTATATAATTCTAACTATACATTATTGGATTTGATTTGCTAATATTTTGTTGAGGATTTTTTATATATGTTCATGAAAAATGTTGGTCTGTAGTTTTCTTATAATGTCTTTGTCTGGGTTTGTCTACAGTTTTCTGAAAGAGATTGTAGGTAATTAGTATAATTTCTCAAGAGTTTGATAGAATTTATCAGTGAACCCATCTGGACCTGGTGAACTCTATTTTGAAAGGTTTTTAATTGTTTATCAAATTTTTATGGAAAACAGTATGGAGGTTCCGCAAAAAAACTAAGAATTGACCTACCATATGATCCAGCAATCCTTCTACTGGGTATTAATCTCAGAAACTTGAAAACTCATAACCGAAAAGATATTTGTACACCAATGTTCACAGTAGCATTATTCACAGTGGGCAGGACATGGAAGCAATCTAAGTGTCCTACGATAGATGATTGGCTAAAGAAGCTGTGGTACATATATACAATGGAATATTACTCAGCCATAAAAAGAGATAAAAAACTGTCATTTGCAACAACATGGATGGACCTTGAAATAATCATATTAAGCAAAATAAGCCCGACAGAAAAGGTTGCAAATCACAAGATATCACTTATATGTGGGATATAAAACTAAAAGCAACAAATGAACAGGAAAAACAAACAGAAACTCAAGGACATGGGCAAATGACTAGTGGTCACCACAGGGTAGTGGGGAGGGGAGAAAGGAGAGGTAAACTGGGGGGGGGCGGTAAAATTTTATATGATTTCTTCAATTAAAAAAAAAGTGAGATTGGATTAAACATGCCGGTACGAGAGATGTCCCCAGATCTCTCACCTTGAAACGACAATAAACTGAACACCTAAAACTCAACAAAAAACATCTGAATTGCAAACCAGCACGTCTGAGTGTGGGATCTGCGCATAAGGGCTACCACAGGTCAGAACCCCAGGTGTCAGGTGGTGGACTGAGAGAAATAAAGAAGCTGCCTCTCCCAGCCACCGGAGCTCCCTATAGGAGGAGGGGGAGGGGAGAAGGAGTGGGAGTACCCTGAACAGCCCTGCCTGAGAGTGCTGTGAGCTCCATGCAGTTGGCGGCAGTGCCCAATCATCAGGGCAGAAGGCAGAGAAACAGGCACAGCAGAAAAGTGGGGATAGCAGAGATACAACAGTTGATTTTTACCAGCCGCGATTGCAAAACTGAGGCTGAGCTGCAGCCTCTAACACCCAATCCAAAGGGCCCCTCCTCACCATACCCTCCAAGATGAAATGCCACAGAGCCCCAGAGAAATCTGAGCAAACGCTACCAAAAACTGTCACTAACATTGACAGAAATTGAGACTGAGGGTAGCAAGCAGGATTAAACATCTATACGGAAAAAAAAGACATTATTAACACTTAATATAAAGCAGAGATTCAAGAAGCTAGAGGCCACCTACTGGAAATCAAAAGAAAGACACCTTATTTGCAACAGGGTAGAGACCATTATATAATAAATCTTCCTTCTGGAAGAAAAAAAAAATTCTGAAGCGGTCAGCTCAAC
>NW_006432669.1:8457813-8458171 GCF_000325575.1 Pteropus alecto
TGAAACAATCAAATAGAACAGAATAGATTTTCTGTAGAAAAATGAAATAGCAAGCTAGGGAAATAGAGTCAACCAAATGGAGGAAACGATCAGTGATATTGAGGACAGAAATCTAGAAATAAATCAGAAGGAAGAGAAGAAGAGATGAAGAATGAAAAATAATGAAAGAGAAATACAAGAACTAGCTGATACCATCAGGAGAAGAAACATAAGACTAATGGGCATTCTCGAAGGGAAGGGGAAGGAGCAGGGACTAGAAAGTATTTTCAGGCAAAGAGTGGATGAGAATTTCTCAAATCTAAGGAATGAACTGGAGCTTGGAATTCAAGAAGTCAACAGAACACCCAATTATCTCAAC
>NW_006432669.1:8461434-8462092 GCF_000325575.1 Pteropus alecto
CTCAACATCACTAGCTATTAGGGAAATGCAAATCAAAACCACAATGAGATACTATCTCACATCTGTTAGAATAGCTATAATCAACAGGACAAGTAACAACAATTTTGGAGAGGATGCAGAGAAAAAGGAACCCTCAGACACTGCTGGTGGGACTGCAAATTGGTACAGCCACTAAGGAAAACAGTATGGAGGTTCCTCAAAAAACTAAGAATTGATCTACCTTATATAATTTAGCAATCCCTCTACTGGGTATTTACCACAAAGACTTGAAAATCCATATCCGAAAAGATATTTGCACACCAATGTTCATAGCAGCATTATTCACAGTGGCCAGGTATGAATGCTACTGAAGTGTCCTACTATAGGTGATTGGCTAAAGAAGCTGTGGTACATATATACAATGGAATATTACTCAGCCATAAGAAGAGATGAAATACTGCCATTTGCAACAACATGGGTGGACCTTGAAATAATCATACTAAGGGAAATAAGCCAGATAATAAAGGTTGAAAATTATATGATTATATGGGATATAAACCTAAAAACAACAAATGAATGGAGCGAAAAAACAGAGACTCATGGACATGGACAATGGACTAGCGGTTACCAGAAAGGAGGGGGAGAGGGGAAGGGGAAAATAAAAATATAAAATGTTAAA
>NW_006432669.1:8462155-8490942 GCF_000325575.1 Pteropus alecto
ACTTAATTAATTTAAAAATTATTTATCAAATTTTTAATAGATATAGTCCTATTCAGATTGTCTATTTCTTCTTGCGTGATTATTGGCAAATTGTGTCTTTCAAGCAATTGATTCTTTTCATCTAGGTTGTCCAGTTTGGAGGACATAGAGTTTATCTTCAAAAGGAATTTAATATAAGACTTAGAGAATAATCACCCAAGTTTTTAATACAAGAGGTGGTGTGAACTCCTTTATTCCCCACCTTCTTTGATCTTCATTGCTAAGTACAGCCCCACCAATTGCTGTAGAGAGAAGATATATCACCTGTCATAAATTAAGCTTATTCGATAATATTTGAACTTAATACATAACTTCATAGTTTTTCCCCTGAAAATGTTTTTCTAAATTCTCACTGATACACTGCTGAAACTTTGTATACTTTATTATAAAAATCTGAAGCTGGATCCCAAAGGAACTTTTTGGGGAGATGAGATCACAAGACCCATCAAAATCTCTCTCTTTATCTCTCTAATGTTTGGTCACTTTAAATACATTTTTGTTGTTCCATCTTAATTTTAAATTTGATGGAATTCCATTTTTTTCACATGGAGTCAATAACATTTGTTTAATATATTATAGAAGTTCAAAACTAAATTTTAAGTTATATATCATATTAGGTTTTACTGAGAGATCATTTCAAGCTATAAACTGATCTTGTTCTTCTTTTGCAAAATAAACTCTAATTCTTTACTATGGCTCAAAAACCTTAAATGTTATCTCTTCTAACTTTTGTTTAATCCTCCAACTTCACATTGTACACCTTTCCTTCAATCTGTGACCTTCCTACTGAACATACCTATGCAGGTTCTTTATATCCTTCAGTCCTTGACACAGTACACTTTTTGTTTCATTCCTGGATTCAAGGCAAGTATAACAGAAATGCAGGTTGCTCAGGAATTGCCTCATCACCACATAGGCAATCCAGGCCTAGTGCTCTCCAAACTGAGCAACAAAGCTTGAGTGACCCACCTATTTTCTCCTAGTATCTATTTTTGCCTAAGGGCAAATTTAATAATGTCAGGACATTTCACATTGAATTGTAGCAATCTGGTGTAGGTTTCCTTTGACTTGATACAAAGCCAGAGAGCCAGATTTCAAATACTTGATTTTCTATGCCAAAAAGAACTACTTGGCACTATTTTCCTCTGAAGAAGATGGTATAACCAGAAGAATTTGTGAGCTCCGTGGTCTATCCAGCACCTAAAGTTTAATAGTAAGGCCACTGGATTGGGATAGAGAATACTTGGGTTCTTGTCCTGACTTTGTCACTGTCTGATGCACATGCCTGGAACACTGTAGACCATAAAGTACTTAGGAATAAATGAATGGATTATGCAACTTTGCCTAAGTCTCTTTCATCTTTTGGGGGCTTTTTTTCTCTCTACTGCAAAGTGAAAATGTTGAATTATTTTATTTCTAAGACCTCTGTAATACTAAAATGGTATGATCTAAGCTGAGAATGTTTTCCAGTGCTCATTCCTACCCTTACATTAAATCCTTTTGAGCAAAATAAAATTGATAAGTAAACCAACTACAAATAAAAAATCTTTACTCATCAACTCATTTAAGCTGTTTAATTCTCATAACAATCTAGTGAGATTGGTATTATTTTTTATATATATTTATTATTTTACAATTAGAAATTCAAGACACATTGTAGCAAATATAGATTGCAGTTGTATGTAGTGATTAAATATAATAATTATGAAAAGTTTATAATAACAGAAAAACTATTAGCAATTTAAGTGTAAAAATAAATATGATATGATAGATGGTATGATATTAATTACATAAAATATTTACTAAAAAGGATTTGAAAACATATTAAAATGTTATCAATGGCTGTCCTTGAATGGTAAATTACCTGTTTCTTTGTAACTTCCTATATTCCTTAAACTATCCATAATGAGCATGATTGACTTTTAATATTAGTAAAAATAAAACAAATCGATTGTTTAAAAGTTAATTTTATGTACAGTAAAGCATTACAGTGGATATTCCCAGGTGAGTGGAATCGTGGGTTTTGTTTTGTATTTTCTTATTTTCTGGTAATAAATATTTATTGTTTTGGGGAAAAGAAAACAGTAATAAAGAAAACATTTAAAAAATAAAAAATATTTATAAACTTTATTTTCAATTATACACGAGTACTTAATAAGAGAATTCGATGGTCTAATTTACCTTGGTAACAGCCTCAGGTCCCCATTTTGTTAATATAATACTCTCTCAGAAACTTCCTATCAAATTTTTATTTTGTAGTTCTCCAGCTTAGGTATTTTTAATCTGTTCTCTTCATAAATAAATCTTGCATGCTAATCTATGCTATGATTCCAGATGAAAGAGATTTCACGATGATCTTCACTGGCTCATAAGCAGGGATGGGTGTCTAGTGAGATCACTCTTCCAGACCAAAGGTGATGGAGAACAAGCTGTAAGGGTACTTTTCAGTTACCAGGGGGAACCATCCACAGCAGTGCGAAGCGCATCACGAATGTTTTCTAATCCCATCCTGCCTTTCTGCATTACCCACAACTTCCTTGGGATCTTAAAACTCACTTGCTTCCAGTGCACTGTTCTAAGGTATTTACAGTTCTGTGTTTCCTTCTACTTGTAGTCTCTCACTTTCATTCTTCCTGGGTTTGACCTAGAATTTCATTGTTCAACCAAAGGACGTAGAGTTCCAGGAGAGTGAAGCGCATAGGTGGGAGCTATCTCAGTTCAGCTCATGATCTGATCTAAGTGGCTGGCCTTCACTCCAGTTCCTTTTCCTGAGACTTGAGACTTGTATTTTATGCTTGGCAGGTTTTCCTGCTGGTGAGAGAATGAGTTACCAATATCTCTCCTTACCATCCACTCTTCACTGTCAAGCACTTTAATAGTGTATGGGACACTCATACACATTTAAAGAAATATACTATTATATAAATATATCAAATTAAATATTGGACCAATCAGTCTTGATCAATTATATTAGATAAAGCTCCTTCACTCTAAAATGTTTTAAATAGAAATTTAGTGCTATGTTTCAATGTATCGAAGCTCATTTTCTTAGATTTTGTGTCAGAAGTTCACATATTCACAAATTTTTCAGGAAGAGAGTTAAACTAACTTGGCGGAAAACTCAGAACGTACCTTATTTTATGACATTTACAGGTGATATTTACATATGACAGGTCATAAACCCTACATACCAGATCTCTTAAATTTAGTTGTTTTCTACAGATTCTTTGTGGTTCTATGTTCCTGGTCTGTTTTCTCAGCATGGGTTCTAAATTCCTCACACTGATAGACTCTGTTTAGTATCCAATAGAACTGAAAAAGTCCAGCAGTCAGATAATCCAGACAGTCTCAACTCCATTCTGTTTTAAGCCCTTAAATATATTTAAGTCTACTTCTTTTCTTTCCCCTAAGCAGCAAAAATAAGCAAGGGTGACCTTTACTATTGGGCTTAGTAGAACCTGTTTCCTTGGAGCTTCTTTCTGTGGACTTATAGTGGATGTTCCCCCACTAGTCCTATGATTCTTAATTCCTGCGTTTATCACCTCCCGCCCTCCTTGGTTTGCCCTTTCATATATGCAGAATTAGTACTTAAAGTAGTGTTTTAGATTAATTTTTGTTTCTCTGAAATAACATGACATATCCCATTAACAAATCAGAGCTCTGATGACAATTAACAGATGTTAGGAAAAATCAGGAACTCATTCTCTACCTATTGGTAAGAGGACATACAGTTTCTGCTCTGTACAATAGTAGACAAAGTGAGTAGCAACAAAACGGTTCAAGAGATAGGAAGTAATGAAAGTGACTCAGAATCTTTCATTCTATTTTGTACATGACTAAGCACCTGAGAAAACTTTGAAACAATACTTTTACCTTTACTATTCTTGTTCTCATGTCCTAAAATAAAGTTATAATACAAGAGCTACCAATTATTGAGTAATCATTATATATCAGGAACTGTATGCACCAGACGTTTTTACCCTGGTATTTTAAGAAACTTGCCTATCAGACAGTTAGGCAGGAGACCTCAGATTTCTAGCACAGAGCTATTTGAGTCCACAGCTCATGATCTGGGATACATGGCCTTTCCATATTTGTTTACCTCATCCAAGTGATGGGCTAGGCAGGAACAGTAAGGGATAGAAATTTTCCCAGCAGCAGGGGGTGAGTGGCACAATGGGACATTTTGTTAGTTTAGAGAAGTGAGGAAGGAGGAAGAATATAAAGGGAATAGTTCAGTAGAGTTTATGGGAGAAATCATTTCTTTTCCTTATCCTGCCTTTCCCCTCATCTTTCTCAATGACTCACTGCGGCTTGGTTTTAGAGATTGCTCTTGGTTCCAAACACCTGTTAAAGAAGATGTATATTTTATTGTTTCTGAATCCTGCTCTATAGTAAAATTTTTAATGATCCAAGTTAGGAGATAAAAATAAGGACATAATCTAATGGATTTTACATTAAACTAAAAAATATTAAATTGATGTAATATCTTATATTCTGAAAGAAGCCTATCCTGCTATTTTCAAAACCATTGCATAAAAAATGTTAAATAAAAAAGTAAAAATAGTTTTTAGCTTTTATTTCATTTTGTTTTTGAAGCTGGAAATACTCTTTGAAATCCTAGTTTTATAACCATAATTCTAACCAAAGTCAGGTGGGGAGCAGATGAGTCAGTAAGATGAGTCTAACAGACATGTATGTAAAGGAAGAACAGAAATACAGTTGTTGAAGAGTTGGTGAAAAAATTATTGCACTAATCCAGCATGGGGCTAAGAGCTATAGTTATATGATGCCTAAGGGAATAGAAAGTAGTCTTGGAATGTAAGGTATATTTCAGAGGAAGAACAAGTAGGACTCTGTGTTATGGGAAATAAATGGAAGAAAAGAATTATTAATAAAGGCATTCAGTGATGATAAATTTGCTAAGCAGTTGAAGTATACCTAGCCAACTTCCTTGAAGTTAACTCTGTAGCTTCCATATCACCATAAGGAAAGCAATCCAAAGTGTAACCCCACTAAGAATAACTAGTATTCTAGCAGATTAATGGCTGAGTGACACAGTGGCAACCTCATAGTAGATGCTAAATAATTACTATTCACTTCCAGCCATGTAATTTTCTTTTACCTTCACAACATTCTGAATGTAACTGTGGGTAACTCACGTTACAAACGTGAAAGCCGAGATTCAGAGAAGCTAATTTCACATGACTAGAGACTAATTTCATATGGTACAGCAGAAATCTGAATACGTGTTGGAGAGTACGAGAGGGCACATGAATCTGCCCTGTGTCAAAAGCACTGTTTCAAATCCCATTCGGATAATTCATCAGAGAAATAGAAGAGACAGAAACACTATTCTCTTGTGGCCTCATTCGTAAAAATATTCTGCAGTTAACTTAATAATAGCAAATCGGCAAACATGCACTTGGTGTCTACTATATGCCAGACATTGTGCTAGGTACTTGGTATCAAAAGATAAATAAGACACATCCTTTCCCAAGGAGCTCAGCACCTAGTGGGCGAGCAATATAAGTATTAAAAAAACAACACTATAGTGTTAACAGAAACTCTTCAGTATGAATCTCATCACCACCAATTTATTGTGCGGTAAGAAACTTATATTTTTCCGTTTCATAATCTGCCATTTGAGATAGCAGATTTATATTATACAGAGACATCTAAGAAAATGCATTAGAAATAAAACTGAATTCTATACTATAAAATTTCAAGGCAGCTGTGTAAAAAGCTCTGTAAATAATCTTTTAATTAAAATAATAATTAATCTTGTCTTATATTTACTGAGTAAAGCCAACTATATTTTAATAATGACAAATCATGAAAACTCTTGAGAGTATCCTTTGCATTCATATATTACTCCCATGTAAAGTATGGGTTTTAGAACCAAAAACTGCTCTTAAAAAAAAAGAAAGGATTTAGGTTCTTACTGCACAGATAAGACCCGCAAGTAGATTATTAAGAATAGCTATCATTTAAATTTCAAGTACTTAATTGGCTCTGAAATGCAATCAGTGGCATAGATACTGCACTTATCCTGGCATTGCTCTTTCTCAGCAACCAATATCTTTTCAATCTGGTTTTCTTAAATATGGTCACTGGCTACTGGCCTAGACTTACTTTCCCTAAGACTCCCACATGACCTTCTGTCCCCGCCAGCTCTGACGTTTCTCTCTCTAGCACACATACTACACCCCACCTAACACACACATACCCAGAGCAAGTGTTTGTATCAATGCCAGGACTACTTGCCCTTAAATCTTTGTCTAACCCTTGTTCTTATGTGCCTGTATTTGCAGGAGGGAGCTGGGAAATAGAGATGAACCTGTGTTTCCCAGTTTCAAATAAGCTGGCTTCTAGCTAGACTCAATTAATGGGAAGCATTCCCTGAAGATTGGAGGACAGTAGGAAAAGAGAAACCAGATTATTTCTTTCTCTTTCTCTGTGCCAAAGGCTCCTTCTCCAGCATCAAGGGCAGCTCTTCTGTGGCTCCAGCTCCTGCTCCATGTGCCCACTGTAGTTCCACCTCTCACTGGGTGACCTTGATTTTAACTCAGAGTCTTTTCTTCCTCCAGTCTAAAGATGATAGTGGCTCCCTCCTGCTGCTAATTTCTGGGCTGCCTCAACTCTCTCCTCTGTGGTCTTTGCAGGTTTTCTACCCACCTAGATAGTTAATTGCGAGCATTACATTTTCTGTCCCGAAAACTCAAAGTGGTTTCTGTTTGCCTGATTAGACCCTTACTGATGCCATGCTCAAATAATGGGAGTGTTTCATTGTGTGTCTGTCTGTCAGGCATCATATTTTTACATTCACATTCTTATTTAATCCTCATGACAATCCAAAGGAGTGAGTTTTATATTTGCATGCTATAAGAAAGGAAAGTGCTTCATCTCTCTAAACCTCAAAGTCACACAGTTAGTGACAAAGTCCAGACTGGAGCTAAGATCTAATTACTTTTCACTCATGTTCATTTGTTTATTCATCTATTCATTAAATCATAAACTATTTAGAGTCTAGGTCTATGAGTATCCTTATTGTGTCTCCTCTATTGTGTTCAGCACAGTTGGGAATAGTGTGGATACAGGCTCAATAATACTGGTTAACTGAGTAATTCTATAAGAAGTATTCAGCCACAGGAAATCTATCTTCAAGGAACATGCTTTAACCATTTCAATTGCTTGCTCCCATCCATGTTCTTTCATCCTAGGAAGACTTATGAGGGAGGTGAAAATTAGCAGAAGTGGGGATGCATCACCATGGATAGAAATGTTTGGTCCTAGGAAAGAACATCAGGTAGCAAAGCTTCAAGTTCAAGAAACAAAGCAAAGGTTTGACTTTGGGAGGGGAGAGAAGAGAAAGACATGGCAACCAGACAGCAGAGACATGCCCTGGATAATCTCTTTCTGAAATGAACCATGAACTGTTCAAAACAGAGCTGAGTCCAAAGAAACAAAGCTGGGCAGGAATGAGAAAGGAATGCAAGTCCCAGCCAGTTGGCTTGAGTACAGTACAAGATGCCTGACTGAGTCCAAAGACCTAGGAGAGAGAGAGAAATTCTGGAACCCAAAGCCCTGGGCAGAATGACCTCTATGGAAGTGTCCAATTGTTGGTATTGCTAAAACTCACATTAAAGAACTTAATGCCTTTCCATAATCTAACTCTTTGGTATGAAGCTATATAAGACCTTTTACAACCACTAATGGGGACAGCATCATGCCCAGCTCAGCTTCATTGCATTATGAGGACAGTTTGCATATGGTAGCTGGTTTGTAGCTAAACCTGAGGGTAGGAGTTCACAGCATCCACTCTACTGGGAACTATACATTTCTTTTATTAGATTTCCCTTCCTTTTCAAGAAAAATGTGGCATTTTCCCCAGGAATCTCACAGTTACTGGTATCCATTTAGTTGGAACAAAATAGGTTTGCCCTGGTTGATTATTGAGGATGTTGGGATGTTTCTGAGAAAGATTGTCCATTATTTCCTATACCTTGCCTCCCTCTTGTCTCCTTCCTATCAAAATAATCATTTTATCCTTTTCCTATTTAAGAAGAAAAAGGAAAACTTAGAGGAGCTGGTCTCACAGAGACAAGGAAAGAATATGAAAGAAGGAGAGGTTAATAGAATCAAATAAAGGAGTAAAGTTACTCCTTTATGTTAGTTTAAGGTATACAATGTGATGATTTGATATGTGTACATATGCAAAATTACCATAATAAGATTTGTTAGTACATTTTTTTGCATTTTATTTTATTTTATTTTATTATTAGTTTCAAGTATATAGTACATTGGTTAGGCATTTATTTAGTTTATCAAATGATCCTCCTGATTACTCTCTCTCTCCTCTGGCTCTACACATAGCCATTACATTACTGCTGATTGCATTCCCTATGCCGTGCTCCCCATCCCCATGACCATACCTCAACTACAAATTTGTACTTTTTAACCTTTCACTCCTTTCTCCCAGCCCCCCAAGCACCCTCCCTCTGGCAGTCACCAGATTGCCCTCTATATTTGTGAGTTTGTTTTCCATTAGCTTATTCTTTTTCTTCCTTAGATTCCACTTATGAGTGAAATCATATGGTATTTATCTTTCTCTGTAAGACTTATTTCATTAAAAATTTTTTACCTCACGTATTATTTTGTACTTTTGTGGTTGCAGTTATGGTGAGATCATTTAAGCTCTGCTCTACAGCAACTTTCAAGTATACAATACAGTATTTTTAATTATAGTCACCAGGATGTACCTTTGACCCTAGGAACTTATTCATCTGACAACTGAAAGTCTGTACTGTTTGACCAACATCTCCCTTTTTCACCTCCCCTTCAGTACCTGGAAACCATCATGCCCACTCTTTCTATGTGTTTGGCTTTTTTAGAGCTTTAGATTCCACATTAAAGTGAGATCATACAGTATTTGTCTTTCTTTTTCTGACTTATTTCACTTAGCATGATGCCCTTAAGGTCCATCCATGTTGTCACAAATGGCAGTATTGTCTTCTTTCTTATGGCAGAATAATATGTGTGTGTGTGTGTGTGTGTGTGTACATCACATTTTCTTTGTCCATTTATCCATTAACAGATACCTAAATTGTTTCCTTGTCTTTACTATTATGAATAAATCTGCAATAAGCATGAGGGTGCAGCTATCTCTTTGAGATGGTGATTTCGTTTCCTTCAGATATATATCCAGAAGTGGAATTACTGGGTCATATGGTCGTTTTTTTTTTTAATTTTTTGAGAAAACTCTGTACTCTTTTCCATAATGGCTGCACCAATTTACATTGCTACCAACAGTGCAGAAGTGTACTCTTTTCTCCAACAAGTGCTCACCAACACTTATCATCTCCTGTCTTTTTGATAATACTCATTTTAACAGATGTGAGGTGATATCTCATTGTAGTTTTGATTTGCATTTCCCTGATGATTACTGATGTTGAGCACTTTTTCACATACCTGATATCCATTTGGATATTTTCTTTAGGAAAAAAAGTCTATTCAGGTCTTTTGCCCATTCTTTAATTGGATTACTTTTTTTCTTTTTTTGTTATTGAGTTGTATGAGTTCTTAATATATTTGGATGTTAACCCCTTATCAGATATATGGTTTGCAGATAATTTCCTCCATTTCATTGATTGTCTTTTGTTTTGGTGTTTCTTCAGCTGTGCAGAAGCTTTTTAGTTTGGTGTACTTCTATTTGTTGGTTTTTGCTTTTGTTGCTTTTGCTTTGGTGTCATATCCAAAAAGTCATTACCAAGATCAATGTCAAGACATTTCTCTCCTATGCTTTATTCTAGGACTTTTATGGTTTCGAGTCTTATATTTAAGTCTTTAATATATTTTTAGTTAATTTCTGTGACTGTTATAAAGTAAGTATTCAATTTAATTTTTGGCATATGGTTATTCAGTTTTCCCAATATCATTTATTAAAGAGATTTCTTTCATTGAGTATTCTTGACTCCCTTGTCAAACATTAGTTGACTGCATATGAGGGTTTATTTCTCAGCTCCCTATTCTCTTCCATTGGGCTATATGTCTATTTTTATTCTAGTACCAAATTGTTTTGATTACTATAACTTTGTAACGTAGTTTGAGATCAGGAAGTATGATGCTTCCATCTCTGTTCTTCTTTCTCAGGATTACTTTGGCTATTTGGGGAGTTTCGTGGTTCCATATGGATTTTAGGATTTTTTTCTCTGAAAATACCATTGAAATTTTGGTAGCGATTACACTGAATCTGTAGGTTACTTTGGATACACTTTAACAATATTAATTCTTCTGATCCATGAACTTGGATACTTTACATTTATCTCTGTCTTCTTCAGTTTTTTTAACCTATATTTATCTAGATCATTGGTTTTGTTGTATAGGTTTTTCATCTCCTTGGTTAAATTTATTTCCACTTTGTTCATTTGATGCTATTGTATATGGGATTATTTTAATTTCTCCTTCAGTTTTTTGTTAGTATATAGAAATGCTACTGACTTTTGTATGTTCGTTTTGTATTCTTCGACTTCACTGAATTTGTTTATTAGTTCTAAAAGTTTTTCTCGTGGAGTATTTAGGGTTTTCTATAAATAAAATTAGGTGATCTGCAAACAGGGACAATTTTACTTCTTCCCTTCCTATTTGGATGCCTTTTAGTTTTCTTGCCTAAATGCTCTGGCTAGGACATCCATATTATGTTGAATAGTGGCAATGAGAATGGGTATCTTTGTCTTATTCTTGATTTTGGAATAAAAGCTTTTAATCTTTAACGAATGAGTATTATGCCAGCATTGGGCTTGTAATATATGGCCTTAACTATGTTGAATTGCACAAAGAACATTCTTCAGGATAGATGATATATATCTTGGAAAATTTTCTTTGTGCACTTGAGAAGAATATATATTTTCATATTATTGGATGGAATGTTTGGTTGGTTGGTTCATTTTGTCTATAGTGTTGTTCAACTCAACTGTTTTCTCATTGATTTTTTTGTCTAGATGATCTATCCAATGTTAAAAATTGAGTATTGAAGTCTCCTACTATTATTCTATTGCCGTTTATTTCTCCTTTCAGTTCTGTTAGTATTTGCTTTGTATATTTAGGCGCTCTGATGTTAGGTACATAAATATTTCAATCTTAGATGAAAAAAGAGAGGAAAAGATGAGGTATTAGAGGAAGATACATGGACTAATAGATGGAATATAATTATGGCAGAATGACATCCAAGCACAAGTAGATTTAAAAAATTTGGATTAAGGAAGGACAGCCTTTCTTTAAGAAAGGGAGCGAAAGCATAAGGATGAATGTGATGAAGGAGTGAATGTGGTGAATGACAGTGGGAAGAGTTTATGACTAAGTCCCCTCTAAATGCTTTTCACTAAATTTATGTCTCATTAGCCTTTTATTAGCTCAAATACAGATTATTAGAATAGCATTTATGCAGGTCAACACTCCATTTTCGCTCAAATTCATTTCTTACCCTTTCTTTCTTATGCCCTGTATCACAGGGAGCTGCATTTTCAAGGATATTTCACTTCTATCCTCATGGTAACTTCAACTAATTGGTATCGCTAGTAGAAGAATGAAAGGGAGGAGAAAGGGATAAATCAGGGTATTTCTTTCCCTGCTTCTTTGTCTCTGCTTCATACGGGATTTAGCAGCAGTTAGGCCTTCACCATGCTCAAGATTTTAAACAGCTGTGTTCTCAGCCCTCAACCAGCAATGCTTATCTTCTTCTGGCACCTTCCATACTGCCTGGCTTCTTAAGGCTGGAATCATTTCTTCTGTTTTCTTCCTGTTGTTGCTAATCTTTAAGTTACCTCACCACTTTCTATTGCCTTTTTATCATATCTATCTCTTTATAACAAATTTCTTGTGTTAAATTTACTTTATTTGAAAGGGCTAAAGTGTTTCTCCTTTCCCAGTCAGACTCTAATTGATCAAGCATTTATTTCATCTAAATCATTTATATGACCAATGTAAGGTGGTATCTCAGTGCCGAAGTGGAATAACTTTAATCAAATGTCTTCTTTCTGAGAAATATACTCAACTACAGCTACAATTTTTCCGAAATATAGACCACCAACTATTATAATTGTTCCCTTTTTCAGAATCACCATTGATGATAAACAGTTACAACATTGTATACTAGGCTTTTAAATTATTAATTATATTTAACTAGTCATTCCACAGGAGACTATAGAGTACTAGTTCTACATAGACCTCTAATGTACAAATAGTGGAAGTCTGTGGCTTATCTTTATTTTAAATCATCCTAAATGTTTAAACGAAACTTCCTCATGCTATAGCATAATGTTATTGCACACCGATATGACAATAAGAATATTTCCAATGTTGTTACATAACAAACAATAGTAATATTTATCTCTTAGGACCTAGTATAATAATTCTTCACACAGAAAGGTTAGTCTCTATTGGCAATCTGCTTACAAGTTTCTTGAGATGGGAAATAAAACCTCCAAAAGGGCTGGGATAGTTCAAATTCCTGAGGGAAAATGGGAGGAAGGAAACAAACATCAATGAGGTGCCAGTGATGCTACTTCAAAGAAAGAGAGAAAACACTCCTTTCCCTCTAGCCTCAGGGTCTCTGGCTAAGAAAGAACTTGAAAAAAAAAAAAAAGCCAATTGCCTTTTCTTCTAAATTGTTGGCTGTGGAATATCTGAGGTAAATCTCTTCTGTCTCCTCTATGAAGTCTTCAGAAAATTGTGTGTATTTTACTCGCTTTTTTATGTAAGTGAATTCAAAGTGAATTTTATGTAAGTGAATTCAAAATAAATTCAAGCTAATAAAAGTCAATAAATGAGGGAACAGCTTTTAAGAGAAAAATGTGTCTGAGTTTCTATGAATACATTGTTCACTCTGTCTCTTCCGAATCTGAAGATATAGGATGCTGTGTAAGTAGAAGACGTCACTCATTCATCCAGATGGCCTTCTCCTGTCCAGAAGTGTGGTGTGGACACACGAGCACTGAGCACATACTCACCCACTACTAGAGTTAGAAAATGATTGTCGGACTAAAATATTCACGTAAATTTTGAGTTTTATGTTATGAAGTTTTATTGCAACATTGGGTTCGGTCTGGTTCAAACAGATCCAAGGAATCAGGAAGTGGTGACAAGGTCAAAGAAGGGATGATAGGAAGTCCTAGTATAGGTCAGTTTTTCTACAGCCTGCCTAGGGCGACAAAATGTGAAAAACACATTCTCTTATAATTTCCTGAGCGTTTACATGCTGAATTTAGTGTCCAAGATTCCTTTCCATGGCACCCAAGTAGTTCTCCAAGGACATTTATTTCTCTTGCCCGAAATGAACTTGTGGATGTGAGAGTATGCTGATGTGTGGGGGAGGCAATGCTTTCTGGGAAAATACCACTGGACATAGCCCGCTGCTTTGAAGACTCAAAGACAAAATTGGGTCAGTGCCTCGAGGTGGTCAGACCCTGGAAACCTGACTCGAGCTTGCTAAAAAACACAAGAGACTAGTGTTATCCAGTGAAAAACAACTGCCACAATGACAAGAGAAGCTGGGCAGGTGAGCACATTCTCTTCCTGTGGTAAGCAACATGGAAACCTATTTGAAATCCATGAGAAGTCTCTGCCTCAGAGACTGAAAATATCTGAAGCTCTTATTTCCCCTGCAGGCAGAACTATGAGTGAATCAAGATGTTCCTTTGTGAACCTTGACTCGGAACAAGGGGAGTGAGCCTGATTCTGGTACTGTCTGAAGGCTCCTTCCCAAAAGACTCTCTCCTCCATTGCACTCTGCAAGGTAGCAGTAAGGTCATGCAAAACTGATTTGGGTTAATATGTACTAATGTATCGATGAAGCAAAAAAATGGTAAATACATATACGCACACAGACACACACACAAAAGAACAAGGAAGCCTGTCATATAAGGCTTCATCTCAACAGATTAGACACTTCTCTAGTACCTACACTTGGTGGGAGATACTAAGTAACCAATATTGCTCTCGCATTTCTCAGATTACAACATGTATATAATTGTGTTTTCCCTTTCATCTTGGCTCTTACGCCTTTCATGAAACATGTTCCTGTTTAATTTATGAATATTTGGATCAAAATGTGGCCCACACTGATGAATGATTATTTTAATGACATCTTCTTGGTGAGGGTTTGCAGACATGCCCTGGCTTTCTAGTTACTTTCTTGAAAATTTTCTAGCTTATGAGCCACCATTTATACTATCAGGTTAATGAAGTCATTAATGCACAGTCATTTCTATTTTATAAATAATGAGATAATGAGGTACAGAATACTCACTTGCTAAAGCCACAAGATGGCAAAGTTGGTTTCTAGCCCATTTGGGGTTCTTTCCAGTGCCTAACAATGCCTCCTCCAATGCTTGAGCCCACATTGCTTTGAGTATGTGTGTGGAAGTTTCCAACCTAATGCTTTTGCAGTGGTCCTTTTATCCTTCCAGGGTGAGAGATAATTATCCATAGCTCCTGTTAATCTACAGGAAAGTATGAATTCTCTTGAGAATATTTCCAGATGTCTGCTTAAGAGTATTAGACATTGTTACATAATACAATTAACTTCTGCCATTATGTCAGAGACATGTCATGTCTCTGCAAATTACTTTGTATAGTTCCTTTCTTGACCAAGTTATTGTATCACTTAATAGCTATGTTACCTTGAGAAAGTGATTTAAACTTCCTAAGTTTTAATATTTTCATCTGCAGATATTGAATAATGAAGGTCATTATATCAAGGGTTTTCTGAGGTCTAAATGAGATAGTATAGATAAAGCTCTTGACATGGTTATAGAAGTACAAGTACTAGATATAGAAGTAGTGATAGCAGTTATGGAAATCTTGGTGGAAAACACAGAAATAGTATTATTACAAATATTTTTGCATAAATCATCTCATTATATCTTTATAATACTTGTATTATCTTCATCTTACAGATGAAGAAACAAAAACTTGTAGAACTTAAATCCCCTGTTCAAAACAAGATTGATAAGTACCAAAGATAAAACTCACATATCTTCACATTCTAAATTCTCTCTGCTTTCCACTACAAAAAGCAGCCCCATTAGTCATAGACATTAATGGGAAGTGTGTTCTGCATTGGGCATGTGTGTTTGGTGAGGTAAGCTGAAGTCGCAGAACAGGGGCATGGGCTTCAGAGACTGGAGTTAGCTTGACTGTTGACTGGAATATTAAACTCCAAATAGGTTTATATAGTAATACAGACTGCTTAGCACTACGTTCCTAGCACTGTGCTAGGTGCTCCACCTTTAACCTTCACAACCATGCTCTAAGGGAGGTATTTATAATCATCATTTACAAATTTAAAAAACTGGAGATTAGAGAAGGTAAATAGTTTTGCCTCGAGTAATATTTTGGCCAACGGTTAAGGCCAATGTTTGAATCCAAATCCTTTCAATGGACCCCACTCCTTCTAGTTAATGTAGCTAGCCCCTAGTTTCTTTGTCTATTAATCTTAGGAAATAACTGCATTGCAGTACTGTGTGAGGATGAGATGAGACAATATAAAATAAAGTACCTTGAATAAGGCACATAATAGATAACAGAATACCAGTTTTCTTCCTCTTTATTTATCTGAGGACACAGTGGCTTAGCAGGAGAGAGAGAGAGAGTGAGTGAGTGAGAGAGAGAGAGAGAAGCAGGTGCAGAGCTACTGGTCTTATCACTGAGTGACATCTGCAGGCAGTTGAGTGACATTAGAATTGGATCGTTGTGTCAAAAGGGCCATCTATGAGCTCTGGACATAGGCTAGCTGTTATGGAGGGAGGCAGCAATATATAGGCTGGTTTCATCATAAACTTCTTGATTTAAATGATGCAATCATAAACTACTTAAAACTTTTATACTGGATTGTTACTCCTGTTACTTTTGTCTTAGAAATACCATACAACTTTTCAATCAATGAAAGTTTAACTTTTAAAAACTGTTTATCACCATTTTTAAACAGTCAAATATTCTAGCAATAGCAAGAACAATGTTTTATCTCTATTGAGGACAGATTTGAGCAACACCAACATTAAAGAAATGTAGAGAATGAAGCTGAGCCCTGTCGGATCGCATAGTTAATTTCTCTATGTTGTAAAATAACAAAAGCTTTGGAATCTTAAGATAATTCTCTCTTAAAAATACTTTCCTTGAAGTATAAAAACTTTGTCAGTCCAGTGCTAACATCATTCATGTTAATGTTGAGATATTTTTTCAGGAATGGGATGTGATGCATGACTGTTTAAGAAATCAAAAATGGGAGAATAAATACAACATCAAGACTCCTGAATGCTTGTACAGGTTACTGAAAGTTAGTATATTGGTCAAGTATCATTAAATCATTGCACAATGAATGCGTATCTACATTCAGAATTTTATTTTCAAGTTTAGGAAATATTTGTGCATTTGTACAATCTCAAACATTAAAAAGTAATTGATTATATCTTTTAAGTGTTTATTAAGCAATCGCTCTGTCTAAGTCACTACACAAAGTTATATGCGTACAGACATTAAACAAAAATACAATTCCAATCTTCAAGAGTAGTATGATTGAATTGCGTGGGAAACCAGCACATAAACTAATAATCGCTTTGTGGGATCTAAGGAGTCATGTAGAGAGCTACACAAAGGAGCATATGGGCTCCTTCATATGCTCCTTCATAAAGAACAAAAAAGCTTGGGAATGAGAGAACTCAGAGGGTTTCCTAGAGACGTGATGTTGAACTAACTGAAATATAGAACTTCCTTTTTCCAGGCCAGAAAAAAATAACGTACAAAAGTATATCTAGACAGAAAGAGAAGCATGTACAAGGATATAGGGAAGCAGCAGTTTGGACAGCATTGATAAATGGTTAAAATAATTAAGCTTGAGATCGGGGTTGGATAGGAGGAAGCTTGCAGCTTGGGGAAAAATGGAGGATTTAAGTTACTGGGAGTCTTAAATAGGTCCCAGAACATACATTGTGTGAATAAGATTCATAACAAGATTCATGAAATCTCCATGGAGTGAGTGGGTAAAATGGATGGCAAAGAAGGTAATTGGAATAGAGAGAGTCAAAGTATTTTTGATGATGGGGTATTGTATGGGCCAGCATGCTAATGTGCCTGGTATACTGGAAGTTTTTAGAGGTGTATAGAAAGATTGTAATTCTAGTGTCAATGCCAAGTGCTCATCTTCTCTGCTCCCAGGATTCAATGCTGCATAGCTAAGTTGATTAGAAGTAGAAAAAATCCATGATCTTGAACCTCAGCTGGTTCCTCAGAGATGCTCAGGAAGCCTCCTTTGATTTCTATTTAGAGCTCACATTCAGACCGTTCCCAACTAATTCTAACCTTCAAAATTCAATTTCAGTTCTTTACTGCGTCAGCTTCCTCCTCATTCTCAGCAGATTTCTTGACCTTCTGCTTTATAGGACCAAATTAAGTTCCCCAAGTAGTAAACACCTCGATTTCTTTCCTCAGTTAAAAATTCGTCTACATCTGTACTACTCTTTTTTTATGTCTCGTTTTCTCAGCTACAAAAATAGAGTAATAATTACACACATCCAATAATGCTTTAAGGAGAAGATTAAATAACATACACTATACTAATACAGGTGTGACATACAGCGATCAATATTTATTAATTATCTTTATTGTGGTTATTATGGTGTTGTTCAAACCTGATCCAGATACCTGTCCTTGTGCTTATTATCAAAAGTCCCTTCTCAGGCTACCTCCTGTGGGACTTAACTTTAGCATTTATCTCATCTTTCTCCTGTATTTTCAGCATTTTCTTTTCTATCAACTCTTTTCTTTCAGTATATAAAATCCATTCTCACACATCTGGGGGGGAAAAAAAAACTTTTCTCCTCAGCTTTGGTTCCTCTCCCCAAGTCACTGCCCTGCATTTCTCCTTTGCTTTGCATCAAGCTCCCTGAAAGCTACTAGAAACATGCTGTGTCTACTTCTTTTTTTAATACGAAACCACCACATTCTGATCTCTGCCCTGCAAATACTGCCTAAATACTAAATCTAATAGATTTCTTTTTTGGTTCTTATGGTATTTGGACCCTTGGGAACATTGAGAGTGTCAAGAATGCCTTCCTTTTGGACTCTCCCTTTTTCCTCCTTCCCCACCTCCTTCTTCCTCCCTTTTGCCTTGGCTGATTTTATTCTTTCATAACCTCAAATGTCATTCTTCAACATGCTATTTGGTACATGTTTAGTACTCAATAAATATTTGTGGAATTAACAAAAATGACCTTGATAATAACAGAGTGAGCAAAAATGAATTCTTTGGGCATTAAGTATATTTTAATGTCCAAGGACTACGTCTGAGCTATGGACATACCCAGAATAGAAAGTTGCCTGTATCAGTGTAGGAATTAGACCATCCTCTGAACTATCTTTTCTTTATAAGATAAAAAGTTGATTAGTTGGTACCCAACTAGCAATATTTTAAATTATTTAGGTTTTATCTGCTATCTTTAGTAGAAAAAGACAAATTAGGAAAAACAAGTTCATTTGCTATAAATTCTGTTTATCATCTGGTTTATTTTTACTAGCTCATAAAATAAAACCGTTGATTTAAAAAAAAAAATCTTGGCTGCTTCACAATTACAAATATTTAGATCTGGTTAGGTGAAGCTTTAGTGCACCCTTTTATAAAGCTGGTGCCTTAAATGGGAAACAAAGGGCCATTTCAGGTTTCCCAGCTGGCAGTAGACTGTGGTAAGATGCACCTTTTAGGGTATCTCAAATCCCTGATTAGCATTCGTGAGGCTTGCAATGGAGCTCAGTAAATATCTCATAGAAAATGTTTTACACGGCTTTCCTCATCACAGTCTTTGTGTATACAAGTACAGCAGAATCAGATGTGATGACAAAGGCAGCCAGTCAGTTTCTCTATGGCTTATTACCATAGCCCTATGAACAATAGAATCTGTATTTCTGGACCCACTCTATTCATGGAACTATAAATGAACTTACCACATCTGTTTCACTTGTCAATTTATTCATTAATTTATTCAGTCATTCATGTTTACACACATGCTTTAAATGGACTAGGCTTTATCATTTTTGCAATTACATAGACTTGGTCCTAGTGAAGTCTAATTACAGAATCCCCAATGATGTCTCCATGACAGCAAAAGTGTTTCATAAATAACTGACTCCTTTATGTCTGACCTTTCTATTTGAAATGCAGCTACTCTAATTGAAGTCCTTATTGCCAAGCACCTGGACTAGTGTAATCATGTTCTGACTAATGTCGCAGATTGGGTTGCATGGAAAATGGACTCTGAGGTGAAGTTTAGGATGCAGGATATTTATTATGAAGTGCCCTTAGGAGGAAGGAGAAGAAAGTAGGAGTGCACAGAAAGAAAACTCAAGCTACAGTCGGGTCCAAGGACAGTCCAAGCACACCTCACACCCCATGGGAAGCTCAGAAGCCAGAATGACCTTTCAGAGTTGTCCCCAGTTGGGACAAGATGTCTAATAATTTACAGTCCTGCATAGAGCAGTCATTGGATACAAATTGCTCCTGCAAGGGATCTGACCTTGACTGAGGTAGATCTCTGCAGGTGAGCCAATCCCTGGCAAGTCTAAAAACTGAAAGCTGTCTATGAACAACACTCCCAGCAGCACTCTTCTCATTTGGGGAGCACATCCCATTTTTCACCATAACTAGTTTCCTTCCCTTCAACTTCTCCCCATTGTAATCCACCACACACATTAATCTTGTATTAATATGTTCTAAAGCCTCAAACCACCTCTTTAAGTTTTATCCACAGTACTTACTTAAGCATCACTTATGCAACTTAGCCAAACCACTATTCCCTATGCCAATTCAGGCCTCTGTTGTGTCCAGTAAACAATTTGTAAGTAAGAATGTTGGTGGACAATCTGGAAAAGCATTTTTATGAAAGATCTTGTTCATGCCCCATCCTCTATTCTTACCTTTGCTTCTAATGTTTCCTTTCAACACTCTTCTCCTCAATTTCTAACTGTATGAATCCTATTGTTCCTTAAAATCTAGTTCATTATGCTATTTCTTCCACATAATTCCTCATGTAAGGAAGTAACTTTTCTGAATGAGGATGTTTAATATTAAATTTTATATGATTTGATATGCTGCAGTGTATCTCTCCCTTCCCCTTACAACTACTAACTGCTTCGTGTGGGTGATGCTTCTGAGAAATCACAGATGAGGATTGTGCTCCATGTCTTGATCATCTCAGGAACAGAGGACAGAATGGTTGCAAAAGGGAAGATTTGAATAATACCAAGAATTCTTAAAAACATGAAATTAGAGTGGAACAAAACCATAAAAATGTAAATACCTGACAAATTACACATGTGCAAGACACAGCACTCCCTGGATACAAGGGAATAAGACCTCTAGTCTTTTAAATTTTAAATATTAAGCTAAAGAGCTCATGAATTGAGAAGTTTTAGGCACTGCATATGCCACTTTTAGTTGGATTTAATGTATAAAATAAGCAGATGAATTTAGATGGCTTCTAACGGTTCTTCATAAACTGCAATAGAGGGACCTAGATGACACTTTATATTTACATGATCACTTTGTTAATGTTCATGATTGTGAGCTCTTTGAGGGCACAGGCTTTACCTTGTCCGTCTTTCTATCACCAAAAGAACAATATCTTACACATACCAGATTCTCAGTGAATGGGCAGGAAAGGTTCAGCTTTCCCTCACCACAAGTCAGTCACCATGAGAAAATTCATCTAGATATATTATTTCAGGTGATGAATATAATTAGAGAAATAAAATATTTCCAGTGAATAAGCTTTAAAGATATCTTTGTATGCGCCCTTTTCATTTTCTCATCTTCTTGACATCTGTCAACTGAAAGGACCAAACATTATGGAATAGGCTTATATACGCAAATTCAATAAAATTCCCAGAGTCTAGGTAAGCTTTCATCACTCTTTTTTTGGGAGGTGGGGGGAGTCATAATTAAATGACATAATGAATGTAAAGCAGTCATCCCAACGTACAATAAGCATCTGAAAAATGCCAGCTATGGTTTACTATTTCTATAATATTTGTGCCAGAGCTTTGAGCTTAAATGACACAGTTCAAACCTGGCTATTTGTAAAAGCTCAAAGTATGAAAAGGATTAAAGTGGAGCCACTAATGTAGAGGGGGTTTCAAGGGATGCTGGAATCTTGTCTGCTCAGTTTCATTGTCAGTTCCACAGCCCAGCACCCTACTGGGTTCCAATGAATAGAGCTGAAAATTAGTATTATCGTAGATGATCACTAAAGTCCCTTCTGGTTCTGATTCTGTTGTTCTGCAATTTAAATCTCTTATGAACATGGAACCCAAAGCTTCAGGCTAAATAAATCCTAGTTTAATAAAAGGTGGACAGAATTCCACAAGGCTGACAGCCTGCTGCTCCCCTCTACAAGTACATCCTCTAGAAATACAACCGGAGAGATTATTTTAAAACTGAGGAAAATAATCTGTGTCTTCTGAGGTGGTCACATATTCAAGCCTCCTTTTTGTTTGCTTTACTTCAAAAAGGTGGATTAATCAGGGTCAAAGAGGAAAGCAAAAAGAATTTTATAAAGAGATGATTTGAGGGACTATGGGCATGTTATAGGAACCCACAAGGAGTGGTGAACAATCCTGGGACTAGAAATGTCACTAAGCTTCTATCCTCTTATGGCTTGAAAGGGTAAAGAGACGTAGCTTTTAACGAAACTCAGCAAAATTTATAGCGTGAGAGAAGAGTTACCTGACAGTAACAACAGCCTTAGAGGAATGCAGTCACTGCATCACATCCAAACTAAATACTCCATCTCTCTCTCTTCCCACTTATCCTCATCTGGCCACTAAAAATCACCTGTAAAAATCTAACCAGAATCTAAAGTGAAAGAGTATGAGCGGTATAGTTAAGGTAGTCAGTTTCCTGGGCACAGAGCCCAGTAGCAAAGGTGGAAAGTATACTTGGAAAAACAAACAAATATCTAGAACATTAGGTAATCCTGTGTTTATATCATCTGTCAAGACAGCAGGTACATATTAAGGATAAAATACTAGACAAATCCAGGAAGGCTGAGTGAAAACACACCAGTAGAAAATGCAACAGAAAGTCATGATCTTGAACTATTGAGAGAATCCTAAGAAAAATGACAGAACAAAAGTTGTAACAACAATATTATGAGGACGTAAAAGAGGATACATATGAAAAAGTACATAACATCGGAAAGGGGTTTAATATTATGGGTCATATTATATACTTATTTGGATCAGCCGAAGGCCCTTAGTCTGTGGATGCTGTTATTAAAAGTAGAATCAAATGATAATATGGAGAAAGTATTGTCATGCCTCTTTATTATACCATCTTTACTCTCCGTGAGAATGTTCAAAGTCTCGAATTATGGTGTGACTCTGGGAATTGAAAAGTAGAGAGTGAACATGAGAGATGCAGTGAGAAAGAAAATGAAAATTTGAAAAGCATAAAGAGAAAAATGTAAAACATACAAAGGATAGTTTATAAATATGTTCCATTTTTGCTGCTAGCAAAGATAAGCATTTGTGTGACTTATTTAGTATGTTAAGCTGTTTATCTCAGGGAACCAGAACGGAAATTTCTCTTACTGTTTTTATAGGTTCGTACCTGCTGTCCACAGTATGATATAGTTTGTTCTACATTAGGGCAATTTCTGTTTGTGGAATGGAAATCATAGCTTTCTTCTTTCTTCAGTTAAAAAGATTTTAAATTTTTGGCTTGAAATTCTGACTAGAAATTGATGTCATTTCTTTAACATATGTAATTACTGTTTTAAAACGATATGCAGCATTAATAAGTATTTGAAATCAAGTGAGATAAATGTGATTCTAAAGGAAAAATTTATTACAGCCTTCGTTAAACACTTATTTTTGTGTATTAAGTAATTTTGTTATTCTTTCATTCAGTACATATTTTCTTTTTTATTTAGTATAATTATTAATGAATTATAATTTACATGCAGTAAAATGCACAACTCTTAATTGTACATCTCAATGGATATTTTTTTATGTATACATTTATGTACCAATCACTTTAATTTAAAAAATATTATGTAGAACATTTTTATCACTCTCTATACACTTTCCCAATCAATAATTTGAACAGGTCAATTTTTTGTGTTCTTGACTATGTTGTTGTATATATCAGCTGTTTGTAGTACATTTACACCATTAACCATTTTCCTGTTGGTGAACATTAATGATTATTTCCAGTTTGGGCTATTATTAAAAAAAAAAAAACTTTTTATGTGTTACAAATTTTAATCATTTGGATGGGTGGGTGCTGGTATATTATTATGGTTTTAATTTTCATTTCTCTGATAATGAATGATGTGGAGTACCTTTTTTTTTAATATCTATTAGCTTTTTGGACATTTTACATAATAATGCCCAATGATAATAGTAGACACAATCTTCAAACAGCACACCAAAACTGGAGGATTAAAATTCCTATGTATCAACAATTATTAAAAAGCTACTGTAATTAAGAAAATATAGAGTTGATGTTAAAATAGAGAAATAGCCCAACAAAATAAATTACAGATGCTAAAAACTAACATAAATATGGTGACTTGATAGGTGACATAAGTGACACTGCAAAGCAATTGGAAAGGATATACTTGTCCATAAATAGTGCTAAGTCAACTAAATACCCATTCAAAAATAATATGAATCTTGACTCCAACTTGACATTAAAGTCAATTCCAAATAGATTGTAGATCTAAATGTTAAGGTTAAAATTATAAAGCTTTTAGAGGACAACAAAAAAAGTCTTCGTGATCTCAGGGATATGCAAATATTTCTTAGAGAGAATAGGAAAAGAATTAGTTTTAAATGAAAATTTGATATATTCTATTAAATTTAATTTAATTTAAATTCAGAAGACAAAGTTAAATAAGTGAAAAGACATGTATTAAGAGTGGTCTTACTTGTGCAAAAATTGATCATCCCTCATCCAGCATGATTGAAGACCAACCCAGGAAAGCACAGATTTCCCACATTAATTGGAGGCAAAAAGGACATCAACTGTTGGCATTGTAGGACAACAGTCCTAAAGGCCCTGGAAAGCGATAAGTACAGCTACCTCTGGAGGACTGCTTGCCTGACATGTGTCACAGAGACTGCAGAGGAAGTGGATGATCACCCTAGGTGCCAGCAGTGGGGACACACAGTGTATGTGGTGGCTGCTTCCATCCCTACATTTTTAGGTAGTATAGCCTGGAGGCATCACTTTGGTCAGAACACACATGGCAGGAGCCTGCACATAAACTACAACACAGCTCAAGCCCTGAACTTGTTCTCTATCCAACATCAGTGGGAGTCACTCCAAAGCAGAGTGTCAGTTTCATTCTGGTGGTCCATTCCAAAGGCCACTGGGACAGATCTGCTCAGCAGGCTGGAATCTGAGACGGCCTACTGGAATCAGGACCTGGCCATGGGACTTAGGGATAACTCCAAAAGTGCAAGTTCCAGAGCTTCTGGGGGCAATTGATGGAAGCTACATGTATTTAGGGATTAAAGGAGTATAGAGAACCCCAAAGGAGAAAAACAGAGGCTGGGATACCCTTCCAGGATGACACTGCCAGGCTGGGCTTGTTCCAGGCACTTTGGGGAGTACTAGAAAATTTCCTAAGCATATACTGTTATTGAAGTCCCATAAGACAAATTTCTAGGCCCCCTCTCCTTTGCCTATGTCTAAAGGTAGTACTGGAGATAAAAATAACATCACTTACAGATTGGATGTGAGAAGTGAGAAAAATTTAGTCTTTTGGCTTGAGTGATTGGATAAATGATGTCATTCACTGAGATGGGAAGTCTAGGGAAGGAAAATTTTAGGAAAGGAGTAATTAAAAGTTTTATGAGAGTGGAGGAAATAGGAAGAGATGAGAAAAGGGTACACACCTCCATTATAAGAAAAAGGCCTGAGGATTTAATGTGAAACATGGAAACAGCACTGTATTGTAAAGTAAAACTTTATTTAGAGAGTAGAACTTAAGTGTTGTCAACAATAACAAATAAGATAAATATGTGAGGTGGTGGATATATTAATTGTCGATGGAGGGAATTCTTTCACAAAGTATACATATATCAAATCACTATGAAGTATATTTTAGATATCTTAAAATTTATGTCAATTATGCCTCAGTAAAGCTGAATTTCTTTTTTAAAAAGTTTTATGTTGATCATTTAAATTTGAGACTTCTACTAGATAGAAGTAGAAATGTTGAGTAAGATTTTATACACACAAATCTAAAATTTAGGAGAGTTGTCTGGATGTCAGGATTTAATTTGGAAGTCATTAGAATATAGTGATATTTAAAGTGATGGAATTTAATAAGACTGATTCTGGAGAGGACATAGGTAAAGAGGAAAAGAAGGCTCATAACCCAACCCTGAAGCATTACAATATTTAGTGTTTAAACCAGAGAAAGGGCTAGCAAATAAGTCTGAGAAAGATTCCTTACTGAAGCTATGGGAAACCAGAGCTATACCTTGTCTATTCTCGCTGACTGATTTACTCTACTGAGTGACCCAACTGATATCTGACACTGACAAGTCCAATACTGTACACATACTTCTAACAGCATACCTTGCCCTACTCATCATCCCAGTCTTGCTGTTCATGACCAACCTAGAAAGAAACTGAATTTGTGATGACTTCATTGGGTTCGATTTCTGATCGTTGCTGTCTCCCTACTTCCCTTTATATGCTCCAACTTTTATCAGCTTGTTGTGAACTAACAGCATTTCTCATTGCTTGTATAATCTAAACTCTTGCTAAAAGGATTCCCAGACATTAGAATATAAAATTAATAAGTACTTTAGTGGTTTTATTTGGGGCCTAAGGTGCTGACACAGATAGTACTGATTAAGCTGATACTAGCTTAGAAGGTTAATTTATTTAAGAAAAAATTAGAATTAACATTTTTTTATTAATATTTAATATTATGATAAGGTGAGCAATGTCTATATTAAAAATATTCTACTTTAAGTTGTTTATATTCTGAGTATTTTTACAGATCCTGTTTATAAACATATAGACATGGCAATTTAAAAAAATAAGCTCTGTATACATTCTAAAATCTCGGAAGATCTATTTTGGTGTAAGAATTTAGATTGTAGAAGTTAATTTGGGGCTCAAATTTGATTATGCTGATGATTTCAATGTGTTTCCAGATACATAATAATATTTGAGCTGTAATGACTCTATAGTGGTGCATATTATAGGATTCATTTCAGAGGCAGCATTAATTAGCATTACCAACATCTTTAACTATAACACAAATATGTGTTCATTATTCACCTCACCACAGTACTGAGAGCCACCTGCCACCTAAAGATTAATACCTGTTACTGCATAAAATGATGAGTATGGTGGGCAGCCTCTAAAATGGCCTCCAATAATCCTCACTTCCTGGTACTCACACCCTTGTGTAATCTGCTCCCCTTGAGTTTGGGCAGGGCTTAGGGTCTTCCCTCTAACAATATAGCAGAAGTAATGGTATATCCGAGATTCAGCTATGACTTCATCTGTGACTTCAGCCTGTGACTTCATCTTGGGAATTCTGTCATGCGTGCTCTGTTGCTCTCTCTTGGATCACTTACTCTGGAGGAAACTATGTGACATTTTTTAGGACCCTCGAATAGCCTAAGGAGAGACAAGAAACTGGCCAACAGCCAGTGAGGAACTGGGGCCTGTTAACAACTGAATATTCATACTGAATCTTGTCGGTGGACCCTTCAACTCTAGTCAAGTCTTAAGATGTCTGTAACCCTGGCCAACAGCTTGACCATAACTGTATGAGAAAACTTGAGCCAGAGACACACAGTTAATTCACACCAAGATTTCTGACCAACAGAAACTATAATATAATAAATGTTCATTGTTTTAAGCCACTTAAGTTTGGGGGTATTTCGTTGCATGTCTACAGGTAACTGATACAATGAGTTAACATATTCACACCAAAATGCCCTTGACTTCCTGTCTAAAGCCTTCCAGAATACTTATTTTCTTAAGGATTTATAAGAGTACAATGCTTAATCCTAAGTAAAAGTCTCTGATGGTAGTATTTAAAACTATTTAACATTGCTTGGGCACAGTCACCTTCCTGAATGCCTATAATTACACCATTTCTGCTTTGGAGAATTCCACTGAGGCTGGGAAGGCATAGGTGACAAAATTGTCATTTGCCAAACTGCTATATTAAATATCTAAGGACTTCAATAAATAATGGACAATATAAATATTCGCATTACCATTCATTGTCTCCAATTGTGGTTGTCTAAACTCACTCATGAGGTGATGATGACCTTTAAGTCTGGCAGGGTTTTTTGGTCTCATGATGGTATTTATATTTTGCTGTCTTAGCATAATTCACACCGACTAGATCACAGGGTACTAGGCTACTAGTCAAGTTCTAGTTTTATCTTCTTTTTAAATTATGGTTCTAGGGATTAGACAATGCACCTTTAACACATTTTACTTAGAATTAAAGTTGTACTGTTTTTTTTTATAAAATGTAAAAATCTTGAAACATAATTCTATTTACTCCCTCTTTGCATTATTGTTTTCATATATTTTATGTCTATATATATTATAAAGTTTGTTTTCTTTTATTTTATTTGATTGTATGTAGTTCATTAAAATTAAGAGGAAAAGTAGTTTCCATTATATTTACCCACATATTTAAAGTTTTTAGTGTTCTTCATTCCTAACTGTAAATATGATTTTCTTTGTAGTGTAACTTTCTTCTGCCTTTAGAAATCCTTTTAGTATTTCTTACTGGTGAAGAATGTCTACTGGTGAAGAATTTCCTTAATTTTTAACTTATCTGAGAAAATTTATATCTGTTTAAGTAAAACAGTAAATCTTCACTTTGAAGGATATTTTTACTGGATATAGAATTCAGAATTGACTTTTTTTTCTTCTTTCAGTATTTTAAAGATATTCCCTGTATTTCAATCTCCCTTAGTTCAGATGAGAGTTAAGCATTCATTCATACTATTGTTTCTCTCTATTTAGGTATCATTTTTCTAATCAGCTTTCAAAATTTTTTATCATTGATTTTCCAGCAGTCTGTGATATGCCTAAGGCATATTCTCTATAAATATTCTCTATATTTATCTTCTTTATGGTTTGTTGAACTTCTTAAATATATAGATTTATATATTCTTAAATTGGCAATTTTTCAGCCATTTTTTTATTGATTTATTTTTTTAAGTTTATTGGGGTAACAATGGTTAATACAATAATATAATTTTCAGGCATACATTATAATTTTACATCTATATATTCTATTGTGTGTTTACCATCCAGAGTCCAGTTTCCTTCAGCTATCATATATTTGATCCCCTTTACCCACTTCGCCCTCCCCCTACTGTCCTATATTTGATCCCCTTTACCCTGTCTACCTCTTCCCTCCTTCCCCAACCCCTTCCCTCTGGTAACTACTAGACCATAGCCCATGTCCTTGAGTTTGTCCTGTTCATTTATTGCTTTTAGGTTTCTGTCCTACATATAAATGATATCATTTGATTTTCAACCTTTTCTGTCTGGCTTATTTTGCTTGGCATGATTATCTCGAGGTCCATTCAGGTTGTTCCAAATGGCAGTATTTCATCTCTTCTTATGGCTGAGTAATATTTCATTGTATATATGTACCACAGCTTCTTTAAACAATCATCTATCAAAGGACACTTTA
>NW_006432669.1:8493395-8520594 GCF_000325575.1 Pteropus alecto
CTGCTCCTTTTCCCTGTCTTTGATAATGCCTATTATTCTTATGTTTTCTCACCTGATGGTACCAGCTAGTTCTTGTATTTCTCTTTCATTATTTCTTATTCTTTTATTTCTTTCTTCTTCTTTCTAATTTATTTCTAGATTTCTGTTTTCAATATCACTGATCCTTTCCTCCACTTGGTCAACTCTATTTCCCAAGCTTGCTATTTCACTTTTCAACTCTTGCAGTGTGTTGTTCATCTCCAGAAGTTCTATTCGGTTCCTTTTGAGGGTTTCAATCTCCTTTCTCTGCTCATCTAGTTGTTTTTTCAATTCCTGAAATTGTTGATTTGAGTTGTTTTGGATCTCACTAAGTTTTTTCAGAACTACCATCCTGAATTCTCTGTCATATAACTTGCATATTTCTATATCTGTAAGCTTATTTTCTGGAGATTTTTCTCTTTCTTTCTGAGATGCCTTGTCACCTTGGCTGTTCATGGTGTTTAGTGGACTATTTCTCCTCCTGGGCATTAATGGAAGTGTATTCTGTCGTTTTTCCAGAAAGAAGATTTACTATATACAAGTCTCTCTTTAGCCTGCTGCAAAGGAGGCAATTTTTTTTTTCTTTTTTTTTTTTGGTTTCCAGTAGGTGGTGTCTAAGCCCCTTGGATCCCTGCTTTATAATAAAGCCTAAATGTCTTTTTTATTTTCCTGTAGATATTTAATCACATTTACGACTCTCAGTTTCCGTCCCCGTCAGTGTTAGTAACAGTTTTGGTAGCTTTTTCTCAGATTCCCCTGGGGCTCCGCGATGATCTGTCTCAGAGGGTATGGGGGGAAGGGCCCTATGAGTTGGGAGTCGGGGGCTGCGGCTCAGCCTTAGTTTTGCAACTGGTAAAATTCAACTGTTGTTTCTCTGCTATCCCATCTCACTTCTCTGCTTTCTGCCCTGATGACTTATCCCTGATGCCAGCTGCTAGAAGTTCTGGTATTTCCAAGCAGGCTGATCAGGGAAGTCGGAGCACCTTTACCCCTTCCCCTCCTTCTGCAAGGAGCTCTGGCAGCTGCAGGAGGCAACTTCTTTATTTCTCCCAGTCCACCACCTGACATTCGAGGTTCCGACTTATGCTAGCTTTTATGCGCAGATCCCGTGCTGAGACATGTTGGTGAGCAGTTTGGGTGTTTTTTGTTGAGTTTTAGATGTTCAGCTTATTGTTGTTGTTTCAAGGGGAGAGATCTGAGGACGTCTCTCACTCTGCCATGTTTCCCAGAATCTAGCCATTATTTTTTTTAAAATTTTCTGTTCCATTTTCTCTTTCTGAAACTATGATTATATGTATGTTATATTTTTGTGACAATATTCCACAGGTCTCTAAAGCTATGTTCACTTATTTTTTCATTCTCTGTTCTTTCAGTTCCTTAGAGAAATACATAGACATTATTCAAACTTTAAATTCATACATGGTCTTTCATTATGTTCAATTTGCTATTAAATCCATGTTATAAATTTTTATTTTAGACAGTTATAATTTTATTTACTTTATTTTTATTATATTTATTTTATATTTCAGTCAGTTTATTTTTTAACTTTAAAATCTCTACTGAGATTTTCTATTTATCTTAAACTTTTTTTGACAATTTTGTGTTTGTTTTGAATACATTTTGTAGTTTAGGGGTCAATCAGGAGCTGGAAAACACACTAATAATTTCTTTTATTAAATTTATTATGGTGACATTCATTAATAAAATTATATAGGTTTAAAGCATGTAATTCAATAATACATCATATGTATATTACATTGTCTGTTCACCATCCAATGTTAAATTTCCTTCTCTCACCATATATTTGACCCCTTTACCCTTATCTACCCTTGTCCCTACTTCTTTTCCCTCTGGTAACCATTAAATTGTTGTCTGTGTCCATGAGTCTCTGTTTGTTTTATTTGTTTGTTGCTTTCATTTTTATATCCCACATATGAGTGAAATCATATGTTTCTCAACTTTTCTGTCTGACTTATTTTGCTTAGCATGATAACCTCAAGATCCATCCATGTTGTCACAAATGGCAGTATTTCATCTTTTTTTAATGGCCGAGTAATATTCCATTGTATATATGTATCATTTCTTCTTTATCCAATCATCTATCGAAGAACATTTTGGTTTTTGGTTTTTTCCATGTCTTGCCCACCATGAATAATGTTGCAATGAACACTGAGATGCATATATCTTTATGGATAAATGTTTATAAATTTGAGGGTAGATATCCAGAAGAAGGATTGTGAGATCATATGGTAATTCTATTCTTAATTTTTGAGGAACCTCTATATTATTTTCCATAGTGGTTGTACCAATTGATATCCTCACCAGCAGTGTATGAGGGTTCCTTTTTCCCCACAACCTCTCCAACACATTACTTGTCCTGTTGATGATAGCCATTCTATCAGGAACACACCAATAATTTAAATAAGAAAAAGTCATATAGAAAATCATTAAGTGGTTCCAGGAGATTACTTACTAAGAGATAAAAGGAACTCTAAGGAATATAAAAATAGCAAATATAGGGTACAAACACTGCCTCTAGGGCAGAGGCAAAATAGACGCAGAATAAATCACTTCCACACCCACAACTAAGATTCAAACATCACTGGACAGTTTTTCTGTGACCTACCAGATGGCAGGAAAGTCCATGATGTGTTTCAGGCTAGGGACAGCAAGCAGGAAATTACCTGCTTTGGTACCCAGCCCACTGGCAAGACAAGTGGGAAGCTGTCTGCTGACTTGCTGCTAAAACTCTTTGGAAAGCCACTCTATGAGTGTCATACATTCTACTGATTGCCTCAAACTGCTGAAGCCAGAATTTTTAAAAAATTAAAAGCACACCTAAACCAGGAAGAGAAACTTCTTCCTCCTGCAGTACCAAATTCAGTAACTTTTATTAGCAAAGCTTAACATTGCCAGTGGGCAAAAGAAAAATGTTTAGAGACTCTAGCTCCAATATCACCAAGGGGGAAAAAAAAAAAGATAGATGTGGAGCTGAAAAATAATAAGTAGATAACTGCCAGTTTGAGCAGTTACAGTAGATGCTTTAAAATTCTGGTCTGCTAGTTCCAACATCTATATTACCTTAGAGTTGATTTCTTTTGACTTATTTATCTCTTGACTATGAGTTATATTTTTCTGTTTCTTTGAATGCTTTCTAATTTTTAATTTGTACTAGCCATTGTGGATAATATATTGCAGAGACTAAATTCTGTCGTCCTCTGAATAGTGTTGATTTTTGTTCTAATAGGCAGTTAAACTTTTGGTTGCCACGTTGAATTTGTAGAGGCTTAGTTTTATGCTTTTTGAAGTGGGTCTCATGAATCCTTTAGATGTAGGACATAGTCTTCACCCTTAAAACATTAAACTTGTGTTTCCATGAATAGCTTGAGTTTACCAAGCCCTCCAGCAGAGCCAGACTCAAATTTTAAACTCTGTCTTCTTCATGAAGGTCAGCAGTTGAATTATATTTCAATCTTTCAGCTGTTGCTTTCTGCTGGGCTCCTTAGAGTCGTCCCTATGTATATGTATATCAGAGGTTAGCCAAGGATTTGAGGGGAAATTATGCACAGATGTTAAAACTCTTTCTTCTGTGGCTTCCTCCTCACTAAGATTTCTCCACTCAATTTCCAGCCCCTCTGACAGCTCTCAACTCTGTCCTCTGAGATATCATGTCAATAACACAAGCAGCTTATTTCCAGCTGCTCTGTGTCTTTCAGACTAAAGAGTTCCATATTAAAGTGTATCCTATCCAGTGAAGTTTTCTTCCTTTAAGGATTATATTCTTTACAGTTTCTGCCCTGCTTTTGGTGACTCTCAAGTTCCTGAGATAAGCTACTCTGCCACTACTGAAACCAGTACTATACAAGATGATTTCCAAGGGAAATTTTTACTCTAAAGGCTTTGAATCCAACTTTGAGCAATAAGTAGGTTGTAACCAGCATAGAAATGAATTTCTGTGCTTATTGAAAGAACTTTAAATTGTCATTTTATAACAATGTGCATTGTACTTCAATACAAGCTGACTTCAGTTATAGACCAAATATTAATTATCCAGGAGTAAAATAAAATAGAAAATTAGGATAAGTGTGCCCACATAATATCTGATTCTTTCTTTTGAAATCAGCATGGACTATAATGTCCTCATAATAAATAACTCTGTTTAGTCAATTGAGCATACTTATGTATACGTACATAAAAAAGGAGAGAATGGCATAAGACTGCATATTGTTTTTGAACTTGCATAATCCTCCTCTTTGGAAACATACAAATGCTTCTGCATGGGTGAATCGTTGCTCTACTACAATCCATTAGACATGAAAGGCCTCCTGGGCAAAGCATCAGCTCACCAGCACAGCTGGCAGAAGAGAAGTAATTGAGGACAGAATTTATAGCTCAGTGACAAGCAGACATCTTCAGTGGCCTGTTTCTTTCTTCTCTCATTAGCTTGTCTGAAGTTCCATTTCTCTGCAACTATAAGCTGCACATGGTTCTATCCTTGTTCAGACAGACCTCTAATAAATCTAGTCTTAGGTAATACTTAATCCTGTTGACCTAAAAAAGATTAATAGAAAGAGCAGCTCCTCCATGTCATGAAGGCCATCAGCCCCTGTCTGCAGAGGAGAGATGCTTAGAGGCAGCCTGTTTGTATTTCTTTTTCTATATTTTGTTAAATACTTCTAGTGTTTTTCTATTTTTACTGTAAGAGAAAATCTTACACAATGCAAAAAAAAAAATCCAGAAAGCACATGAAAAGCAAAATTTTAAAGATTATCCTTAACCTTACCACCAAGAGATAGTTACTATAAACATTTTTCTATGTCAACTTATACATACACTTAAACACACATACAGTTCTTTTTAACCCAAATATACATCATCATTAGTTTTAGTGAAAGCATATTGTATAAATGTATTATACATTGTCATTAATTCTCCAGGGATGGGATAGGCATTTGTGTAGATCTCAGGATATGGTATTTTATTTTTTAGCTTTAATTATTTATTGAAGTATAATTGACAAAATTGTAATATTTAAATATTTAAAGTGCACAACATGATGATTTGACATATGTGTATACATTGTGAAATAATACCCATAATGAAGCTAATTAACACATTCATCACCTCACATAGGTACATTTTTCTTTTGGTGGGAATACTCAGACCTACCTTCTTAGCAAATTTCAAGTATATGCAAATACAGCATTATTAACTATAGTCCCATTAGATCCATAGAATTTATTCATCTTTTAACTGAAAGCTTGTACCCTTTGACCAAGATCTCCCTATTTCCACCAGCCTCAGCCCCTAGTAATCTCCATTTAATTCTGTTTCTGAGTTTAACTTTTTTTTGAATTCCACATATAAATGATATCTTATAGCATTTGCCTTTATTTTTCTCTGCCTAACCTATTCACTTAGCATTATGCCCTCTAGTTTTATCCATATTGTCACATTTGGCAGTATTTTCTTCTTTTTTAAGCCAGAATAATATTCCATTGTTTATATATTACATCTTAATCTATTTATGTGTCCATAGACACAGGTTGTTTCCATATTTTGGCTATTGTGACTAATTCCCAGAATATATTTTAATTTTTCAGAAGCTTTTCTTAATTGCTTAAACCTAACTGACTCATTAATACAATCACTTATTTTAACTTCCTAAAAAGCATTTATCATTACTTGATGTTTTCATGTTTGTTTATTTGTTTACTTGCTCTTTATCTGTGTCTTTCTCTAGATTATAAATGATGCAAGATTAAGGACATTCTGTGGTCCAGCCTCAGCTCAGCAGACTTCTGCTCTACCTTTCCTTCCCCCTGAGAATCCCAACCTCAGGGCCACATCACCAGGGGCTCAAAGCCATCAAAATCCCCAAAGTGTTACCACTGATTGAGATTCCCACCCAAATTACTTTCGACATTGACAAAGTTAGGTCTCAAGACCATTACTTGAGACCTAAATAGTTTTTGACTTGTATTAGAGTATTCTGAGATGAAAAGAGCATAACCTGAGTATATAAGGAAGGCTGGCATCGGTAAGATCAATAAACCATCTCCTAAAATACAGTTTCTTAAATACTCATTAAACTCAGTTTAAATATTCATCTAGTACTTTTCATGCACTTAAACTAGTATTGCCAGGTGTTTGACCTCTGGCATGACTGAAGATAGATAAAATGTGAACTAGACAATGAGACCTGGCAGGTTCTGGGGTCAGCCCCAGCTGTAGGTGACAGCACAGCATGATAACCAGGAGCATGGGGAAAGAGACCAGGACTTTGTTAAACAAGGACCTGGCATCAAAGATGCAAAAAGGAGTGATCTGCGCCCTGAAATGAAGCCAGTGTACAGTGATGGGAATTCCAGAACAGGCAATAAATCACCAAGTAGAAGGAAAGCAGGCACTGGGCCAAGACTCTGACCTAAGAGTTCTGGGATCTAAGGGGTGGAGATAAAGGGTGGAATTAGTCAAAACAAGACATACGTAGTCCAAGTACTGTTGTTGGTTGATTCACTGTACGTGTTACCAATACAGGAACTCTGGCAATAATAAGAAAATCAACATACGGAATTTTCCACGGTGAAGATATCTGAACAAGTACAAGCAGGGATCAACAATTTTTTTCTGTTTAGGGATGGCTGGAGGCAGGTCCAAGTGCATGGTTTTCATAGAAAGTCAGTATCGGACATGAGCTTCAACATTGAGTCAGGACAAATGTGTAAGGAGCTCTCAATATCAGCATGACAGAAACAATAAGTTCTGATCTTACAGCTATCCTTCTTTCTTTCTTTAGTAAAAGAACCCTGATTTTATTTGGGTCAAAAACAGCTCCAATTAAAAACTACATTTCTCAGCCTCCTTCTCAGCTATATGTAACTAAGCTGTATGTAGCCCTCAGCTATATGTAAGATTTAGCCAAACTGATGGACTGTTCTGTGGGATATACGGGTAGGCTATAAGAGCTGGTTCAGCGGGGTTGAACTTCTTTTCTATCTTTCGTCCTTTCTGTTGGCAATGGCTATAAGTAATAACAGCCATATTGGATCATGAGGTAACCTTGAGATTAAAAACTGTGACTGGAAGACATACTAAGAATTGCACAGACCAAAGAGAGAGTATAGGCCCCAGATGAACTGGTGGAACTGCCATATCAGTCATGACGTGCCTTCCTCTGGATTTCTTTCTTTCTTTTTTTACATGAAAGAGAAATAAAGTTCTGTTTTACTTTAGTCACTGATAATTTGGCTTTTCCATTATACGCAGCTTTCCCTAATCTTAAGTGATATAGACAGATAAAGGAGTAGAGTGAGAGACTCCAGGGTGACCTTTAAGATCTCCACTTCCTAGTGCTCAAGTCCTAATCTTATTGCCTTCCCTTGAGTGAAGGTAAAACCGGTCATTTGCTTCTATCTAGTGGAAAATGGTAAAGGTGAAGGAATGTCACTCCTGTGTTTGTGTTATATTTATAAGACTGTGTTTTGTTAAGGAGATTCACTCTAGAGACCATGTGTCCCTAGCTAACTTTGAAGAAGTGGCCATGTTGGAAAGCCCAGCTAGAAAGGAGCTGAAGATGGTCTCTAGGATCTGAGAGTGGTCTCCATCAAATAGCCAGCAATGAGTGGAAGTCCTCAGTTCTATAACCAAAGAGAATTAATTCTGCTGACAATCTCAGTAAGCTTACAAGTGAACTCTTCCCCAGTCAGTCTCTAGATATGAACACAGTTCAGCTAATACTTTGAAGTTTTTTGAGATCATAAACAGAGAATTTAGTTAAGTTGTGCCCAGACTTCATACCTATGGAAACTTCATACCTATAAAAATGTGTTCTATTTTAAGGCCCAGAATTTGTGGTAATTTGTTATGCAGAAGTAGATTGGTAACACGAGGAATCTAGACAATCTGTGGTTCTCAAAATTTCCATGGTTGTAATTCATCTTAGCCTAAAAATTTATCATTCCATTATCCTGCAGAATATGTACATGTGGAGTTCACAGTTAATTGGCTTCAAGTATAATGTGACAAATATTAAATAAACATTAAAAAGTAAAGATGTGATCTTTACTCCCCAAAAGTCTGTGAAATGCTTTTGCATGTTTACTAATGCCTTCACTTACACCTTAACTAAATGCAGGCAGGAAAGTAGTTAGGGCCCATCTGGTCTCCTAGAGAACAACAGCTGGGTGAGACCCTCCCTTTATTTTATTTATTGTACAATGTACCACACAAATGCAAGGTTGGGCAAAGAGTGGTTATTTTGAATTAATGCACTTTTTATATTTAAAAAAGAGGAAGCAGAAAAGAAAACATCGCAGATTCACATCTCCCTGAAGATATGATGAAGATTTAGTAAACATTCAGATTCTCAGACAAAAGGGTGCCATGGAACTGTAAAACATTATTATTAATTAACATAGTTGTAAAATTTCAGGTTCCAAGGTGATAAAAATCTTGGAAGCAATTATGAAAGTCGTTGTATAACATTTAGATTACATAAACACTTCTCTTGAGGAAAACAAAACTTTGAGTGAGTTTATCCTTTGATTTTCCAAATATGAGTAATTCAATTCACTAGTCTTCACCTATCACCTAGTGGGACTGAAAATATTGCAGATGAACTAATAAACATAAATATCTTCTAACAATGTCACCCCAATCAAATGCATTGTACTATATCAAACATAATTGTTCTCTATGCCGTAAGAACTAGATAACATAAATATCATAGAAAGAGTAAGAGGCAAAGGAGATGCATTTACTTCCTTTTGAGTTAATAAACAGCAAATAAATAATAGGTAATAAAGCAACTTGTGAGCCAATGTTTTCCCAAAAAGTATATTTTTAGGGGATGGTTAGGATATAGATGAGAATCATAAATGCATGTATTTATTTTAATTTTTAAGAGTAGTTCTAAATATGTCAATTACTCCTACTATGTCCCAATTAGAGATGAAATATGTGAAGCACTAGATGTCAGTCCAATACTTACTACTAAAATAAACCTTTTGACATGCAGCTTAATTATCTGGGTTTAAAATATTTTTTCCAACTAGGAATTTTATCATCTACAAGCTTGTCTCAAACAAATAATATATGGCAGTCTTACTTTTCCTCCATTCTTCACCCTACCAAAAGCAACAAATAACTAGAAAAATCGGTATAGTGATTCTTAAATATTCCATATGATTCTTTGGAGATAAAATATTTGAATGAAAAAGTACTCCATCAGCCATTGTAAGTCTTAATTCTGTTTTATAAGCCTTGTGGTTAGTGAGAAATTCCCTCATATTTTAGCAATAAGTTAACCATAATTCTTAGTTGAAGGTGATGATATGAGCTGTTAATATTTTGTGTTTTTGAAGAAAATTTGTAATGAGAAGCAGAAGGGAAATAAACTAGAGACTGAATCAGGTGTCGTTTGCCACAAACCAACATACTACTAACCTCTGTAGTATATCAATGCTTATGATCACCCTAGTTAGTATAATAAGAAACACAGGAAGGGCTTGAAAAATTCAGTTTCACAGTTCAGGAGACAACACCTCATAGACTAAACATGGAAGAAATAAATAATTAGCAGATCCTAATCCAAGTGTTCTTGAGCAGTGCTTCTCAAAGTTTAACTGAACATTTTTTTTAAATGCAGATTCTAATTAGTAGGTATACTGTAGGTCCTGACTGCATTTCCAGCAAGCTCCCAGGTGGTACCGACATTGCTGGACCATGTGCATCACACTTTCATCAGCAAAGTTTTAGACTAGGTTCAGTGCTCTTTCCGTTACACTATACACTTCTCACTCCTCTTCCATAATTACTGACATTCGTCTCAAATATTTATCACTTAAATATGTCATGTTCCATGTGCATTAGTTGTTTTCTGTTTTCTCATATATAAATGTATCACTCTTCAATAAAGCACCTGGTAATGTTTCATTGGATGAATAAACTATATTGTAAGAATCTGAAGGGCATAGACTGTGTCACATGAGAATTTAATTTAACATAGAGCTGGAGAAATAGAATATTAAAACTAAAATTTGAAATAAAAATTTTTGGAATGAAAAACTTACTTAAAAATTGAGGTGCTCATTTTGGTTATCCAGACAACACAAATGGTATCTATCCTGCACCATCATGGAGAAGTAAGATAGAATTCAGGGAAATAGAAAAAGAATCTTGGACCAAGAAGAGACCAGGGTTTGAGGCAGAGAGTAACTCTAAGTCAGACTCAAGATTCACAAGACTCTCATTACACACCTGCTATAGCTTGTCACCTTTATCAATCCTGACAGCTGTAGTAAAGCAATGAAATAAGATGTTAATATGAAGGTTTCCACCAAGACACCATGATACACTAGAAGTTACATGCTTAAGTGAGGTGCCAGAGCACAACACACAGTTTCCTGACCCCTGGACTCTTCACCAAGGGTTCCTGAAACAACTTCAGTGTTCCAGAATGTATGAGGCCTGCCTGAGATGAATATTTCACCAAAGCACAGGAATAAAATTCACCCTGTTGTTTATTCAGCAGGTTATATAATGGGAGACACAAATAAGATGATGTTTTTTTTCTTATAACTTATGTCATGTTTGTTTAAGATACCTGTTTTGTAGTTTGGTAGTTTGAATCGAATTTGAGGGCTGTCTTGAAAGTGTGTCAGACCACTCACAATGAGGACAAACTGGAGATGAAGGGTGAAACTGTGATGTCATGATCACAGGCATAAGAAAGGACCTCATGTCTTGGTGAAATCAGGAAACCAAGTCACATTGCCATCATGTCACACCACATGGTATGAAGAACTGGGACAGGAGCTTATAGCTCTTGCCTCTTGGTCCACTGAGTTAATATTAACCAGAAGTTTAATTTTAAAAACAGTCTGGTTGCTAATAATTTTTAAATTTATGACAGTTTTTCTACTTAGAGTGGAAATCTTACTTGTGTAAAAGGATTGTACCTTTCAACTCAGAAGATATTAGTCTGAGAGAGATACATTGCCTAAAATGGAGAAATGCTAAAACTGTTTATATTTTATGCTTGTGTAATCTGTTAGGTGCATTGTAAAGAATGGCATTTTTCTTTCTCTTCGGATAGAAAAACAAAACATCTTAAAAGCAAAGTGATGATAAATAGTTATTTGACAAGACAATACTGAAAAAATAAATGAATCCATTATTTCAGATGTTTTCTGGACAAACCCAACTGTTTTTTTCAGTGGTTCCAAGTTGTGACTTCAAATATTTATATATTTATCAACTTGAATTTAGAATTAAAGTTAATAAATTTCCTTTTAAGCTTCTATTTTCATACACATATATTAAAAATGTAAATGTTCATGCAACAATGTAGATGGACCTAGAGGGCATTACGCTAAGTAAAATAATTCAGACAGATAAAGACAAATACCATATGATTTCACTTATATGTAGAAGCTAAGAAACAAAATAAACAAACAGAATGAAAACAGACTATAGCTACAGAGAACACATCGATGATTGCCAGATGGGAGGAGGTTGGGAGAATCATGAAAAAGGTGAAGGCCTTAAGAAGTACAAATTACTTCATGGGGATGTAAAGTATAGCATAGAGGATATAGTCAATAATACTGTAATTATGTATGGTGTCAGGTGGGTACTAGATTAATCAAAGAGATTGCTTCATAAGTTATACAAATGTCTAATCACTATACTATACACATAAAATAATGCGTATTATATAAAATAATGTTGAATTCAACTATAATTAAAAAATAAAAAATTTTTTAATTTAAATGTTCAAGCAAAGAAGTATTACTTTCCCAAAGTAGACTTTTTCTGTACATTTTAGATATCAGCAAGATGATTAAATATAACTAACCAAATTTTCACATTTTAAGAGGAAATATGACTATTTAAGTCACTAGGTTCCTCATCACTATGAAATACAATAACTATTCCACATGTTGTAACTTATTTTGAAGACAATATAGCATTTGGGGGAAAAAGACCATTTTGCTCAAATTTGGTTTTTGTCATGACCACAGTACTAACCATTTCCAAAACATATTTTGACAATATATACTGATGAACATTTATCAAAATAGAAAATAATACAAATTTAGATTTAAGTAAATTTAAATTAACAGTATTTTTACAACAGGGAAACAATAAAGAAAATTAACGAAGAATAGCACCTTTTCTAGTTTTTAACTGTTTGAAATAGTAATATTAATTTAAAGAGGTTTCACTATATACAATATTTAATGAATAAGATAGTTGAAGATAACTCTTGTTGCTAACTGAAGACAACTCTTGTGGATAGCCTTATTTGAAATTGTCTCCTTACCAAAAAAAAAAAAAAAGAACAAAATATGAGATTTTATCTGAATTTTTTTCTTGAAGGAAGTTGTTCTTTTGATTAAATTTTCGATCTATTTTAATTAAAATAGGTACTTCTAAATTTTTTATGTGATACTCTGCTGGATATTACCAGGCACTTTTAAGAAGCATTTGACATATAGATATTGAGATAAATATCTACAAGAGAAAAGAGATTAACATAATAAACTATAAGCAAAATGCTGAAATTCATAACAGATTTAACAATTAATAGGGAAAACAAAAAAGGAAATATACTAGTGTAGGCTGATTTGATCAAAGAATTTCTTTATAGATTAGTGCCCAAATCACTAAATTTTTCTCCCTCTAATCTGTTCTTTTTATAGATATAAATAATATATTAAACCTACATTAAGTTGATTTTATCTTTCAAAGCTAAAGCTATTCTACCTTGATCAAAATCATCAAACAGCATAAAGTGAATCTTTGTACAGGCACTATCTAGTTAATCATCTGATAAATATGTCATACCTCTTTAGAGAGCTTAGACTTATAAAACTACAGATGCCTCTCCAGCTATTGCTTTTCTGACTTATTAATTCAAGCTTCAATATGACAAAAAAAATTTTGTACTTAATCATCCATTTTAATTTACTGGATTCTCTTACTTTTGACATGCTGCTGGGAAATGCAATAAAGGAAGAGTGTATAGAAGAAATGTAAAGTTCCTCTTGGGTAACACACTTGGCATAGCACCTCTAGTCTCTTGACTCCACTCCTACCTGTACCTCAATTGTTACCCTTATTTTATATTACCTTCCTTCCTTCTTATCTTCCTTCCTTCCTTCCTTCCTTCCTTCCTTCCTTCCTTCCTTCCTTCCTTCCTTCCTTCCTTCCTTCCTTTATTCTTTCCTTTCTCTCCTTCTTTCCCTCCTCTTTCCTTCTTTTCTGTCCTTCCACCCTCCCTCCCTTCCGTCCTTCCTTCCTACCTCTTTCCTTTCTTCCTTCCTTTCTTATAAATCAAATATAGGCTGAGCACTTTCTGAAACTTGGTTTTGGAATTGGAAGGCAGGAAAAAATGTGTATAAAAAGCACTGGGCTTGAAAATCACAAGCAGATACCAACTAAGATTCTATCATTTACTAGCTATGTGACTCTGGCTGGGACCTCTGTTTCCTCATCTGTAAATGAAAAGAATAAAAGTTTTTTATAGACTTGATGTGAATATTAAATATTGAAATGTAACTGAAAACCCTCTTAAAACTTTGAAATCTTATATAAATTAAAATATTATTATAAATTACATATTCCCCCAAAGCAGATATTAATAGGCCATAAATGACTATGATTTGGGATGGGGGGAGGGTGGTGCCACATTTGCTAGGTAAAATGCCTAGAGTTTTCACACTTAATGTTTATTTTTAAGTGAGAGCTGAAGGGGAAAATGTCTTTTAAGATTAATAATTAAAACTATTTAACAATGTTGTCTAGGAAAGGTAACCTATTCACTTACAAACATATTAGAAGTGATTTTTTTTATCAACTCAGGAAAAAAAGTGGACTCCAAAGAAATAAAATGAGAACAGGTGTTGATGGAAGAGAGAGAAGGATGGAAAAAGATAAGTGAGAGAAAGTAAACCAAGGAGAGAAATCTGAGCACCTTTAGAAGATTCAAGATTAAGGATATCTGGGGGTGGGGGGGTCAGGGGAGAGGGTCCCAAAGACTCACACTTAAAGTACATGCCACCTCCTATAATGTGTTATAATTTCCTGTTGATTTATCTGTCTCCCTAATTAAAATATAAGCACCTTGCTTTCATGAACTGTATTTTCTAGCCTTGTGTTAATATATACAATTGGCAAGAAATAAGAGTAAATCAGTGAAAGGTCTATTTCAATTTTCTTAAGACTTATCTTTCCACCCATCTGTCCATTGTTTCATCCTTCTTCCCTTGTCACCTTCAGGCATATATTGAGTAAATACTGAGAAGAGGCTGTGAGTGCTGTCATTTAAGAGGAAAGCAAAAGAAGTCTTGTATAAATTTGAAATTTCAAAATACAAAATAACACCATTTTATACAAATTTTATTGAAAGTGCTAATGTGGAATACATTAAGGAATTGTTACCCATTTTGCAAAATTGAAGCTATGACACACTAGAAAAATTCTCTTCAACAAGTCAAATGATTGTAGATTAGTAGTAAACATGTTTTGAGAGACAGGCAGTTTTTCTTTTCCAGTTAACAGTTTCAATAGCATTCATCTCAAAGATTTCTGAAAGTTCCTAACCAATAATGGTCAAAGTTAGATTACTTCATGAGGCCATGGGTTGAAGAGGTGGGGAGTGTTATAATTTGCTTACTTAGTAGAAGGGGGATTTTATATGTTTGGCTGCTTAGTACAGCTCTTTGGATAGTTATTTAAGTGTTGTTAGCAGCCCTTTACAGTGAAATTCATTTCTAATGACTATGATAGATGGGAGAAATGCCTGCAGTTTGGACAAATGCCAACAGCGTGTCTTTCCTAAGGACAGCAATGAATGACTCTGGCCCTGAGTCAGCTTAACTGGTATGCTTGGGAAAATTCTAGAACAAATATGATAAAATTAATTTGCAAATGCTTCTGAAAGAACATGGCTCTGTGAGGAACAAAGCCTGGAAAATTAATTTCTTATGCCAAAATTCAGTGGCATGAGTTTGGTAGATTAAGAAGATATGCTGAAGTTTAACTTTATAAGGATTTTGAATCTTCCTGCATGAATAAACCAACCTAATGAAAAAATAATGGAGTTAAGCCAGGGAAACAGAAGTGTGCCCTTTGCGCAAGGCTCCAGTGAAATAATGCTATGAACTCAGCTAAAACCACACGTGAGACAGTTTGCTATGAGGGCAATTGGTCCTGTCAGCCCTGACTATATTGTTGCATAGGAAACACCAGACTAGAAAGCCATTATGTTAACTTTAAACCCTCCCTTGACTCCGCTTTCCCCACTAACTGCATTTTTCTGATCTTGTTTACTTAAAATGTCTTGAAAGAGTTATCCATAATCATTGTCTCTGATTCCTTTTCTTCCATTTCAAAACTAGAGACATAAATTGCTAGGCCTAGCACAAAGTAAAGATGCAAGACTCCTTCTTCCAAATTATTATGAATTTCATAAGAATGACAGCAGAGTATTAACAAAAGTGTGGGGCTCTTCTAAAAGAGGGGCATTGTGCAACTGTACAGATCATATGCCAATGAAGTTGACCCTGCTTCACTGTCATCTGAACCTACAGCAACTAGGCTTTCATCCTCCACCGATTCCATGATTATAGTTCTTTTCAATGTCAGCAATGATTTCCATTAGGTTCGATCTAAAGTCAGTTCTCATTTTCATCTTACTGGATCAATGAGTAGAATTTAACAGAATGATCACTCTCTTCCTCTTGAGGCACTGTTCTCACCTGGTTCCAGAACACACTTCCTGTCTATTATCTACCTCACTAGATGCTGCTTTCTTTAGTCTTATCTTTTGGCTCCTCCTTGTGGTAGGTCCCCCAAAAGTACCCATGTCTTAATAGTGGGAATCTATGATTATGTTACCTTACAAGGTAAAAAGGGCTTTGTAGATGTGATTCAATTAAAGATCTGGAAACAGAGTATCTTGGATTATTCAGGTGGGTCTAATGTAATAACAAGGATCCTTATAAGAGGAAGGCAAGGGAATCAAAGTCAGTAGTAAGTGATGTGATGATGGAAGCAAGAGGTTAGAGTAGTGTGAGGAAGGGGCATGAGCCAAGGAAAGCAGGCAACCTCTATAAGGTAAAGAAGGCAAAGAAAGAGACCCTCCCCTAAGCCTCCAAAAGAAAAGCCATTCTGAAGCCCTGACAAGAACTCGATTTTAGACTTTTGACCTCCAGACCTATAAAAGAAAGAATTGGTGTTTTAAGCCACTAACTTTATGGTAATTTGTTACCATAAAGTTAATAAACTAATATACTTTTCATCAATCCAATCTTTATAAATTGGCCTACCCCAGTGCTTATTCCTTAGGACCTCTTGCCTTCTCTATGTATATCCATCCCCTAATAGCTTTAAAATAGCCAGTTTCAAGGCTTTAAAATACCACCTCTCAAAAATGCAAATCAAAACTACAAGGAAATATTACTTCATACCCATTAGAATGGCCATCATCAGCAAAAAGACAAGGGATAACAAGTGTTGGATAGGATGTGGGAAAAAAAAGGAACCCTTGTACACTTTGGTGGGAATGTGAATTGGTGTAGCCACTGTGGAAAACGGTATGAAAGTTCTTCAAAAAACATTAAGATTAGAGTTACCATATGACCCAGCAATTCCATTCAAGTATATATATCTGAAGAAAATGAAATCATTATCTCAAAAAGATATCTGCACCCCTATGTTCATTGCAGCATTATTTACAAGACATGGAAACTACCTAAGTGCCCACAGATGAATAAGTAAAAAAAACCAAGGTGATTAGATAGATAGATAGATAGATAGATAGATAGATAGATAGATAGATATACACATATATACACGCACACACACACACATAGCACATGTAGACCTGTCCCTCAATTTACACAGATTATCCATTCCACATGTCTTTTTTTTATGCAGAAGAAAACTGCGTAAAAAGAGTCCACCAGTATGAAAAAAATGCTAAAGAAATAGGCAGATATAAGTCATAAAAATATTTATTTCACATATTTTGAAAAAACGCTAATAAAAATTCAGAAAAACAAAAATTTTACTCTCTGTCAGTCTCTGTGCTGTAATCTAAAGCAATCAACCTCTTTTTAAGTAGCATAAAGTCACTATTTTTATCACTTGAAATATTTGGAAGCACATACTCACGTGGCTTTATGTGATACTTTATGTGGTATCAATTCCAGGTTTTCAACTTTCTTGAAAAATCTATTTTTTTACCTCTACAGGTATATGTCCCCTTTAAAACTGTTATAAGTAAAAGCAGCTCATATATAATATTGGTTACTTGCATTTACTTACACTTAATTATGGTGTATTATCTTTAAGTGTTAGTGATGTAATCACAAAATAATATGCATATAACTTAATGAGTATCTTTAATTGAATTATGACACAACTCATGTGTCACATCAGTTCCTACAGCTATTGATTGGTGATTTAATATTTTGTTAAATTAGTTTCCACTGTTACTGACTGCAGCTCAATAATCAATTTTCAAATGTTCCAGTGATAACTTACTTACAGTGTATGTTAGTAAGTATTAGCTCTTTATATATTGCTAAATTAAACTATTGTTTTTCAGAAAGAGTAGTCACCAATAATGGAAATGGAAAAAAAAAAAAGAACCACTTAAAATGAGACTGCGTAAATAGAAACCAGTATACAAATCCCATGTAAATGGTAGAGGGGAGGGGGGATATATACAGCATATAAAAAAATTGTGTAAAAAAATACCACGTAAATCGAGGGAGGGGTGTATATATAATGGAATATTATTTAGCCATAAAAAAGAAGGAAGTCCTATTATTTGTGACTACATGGATGAATCTTGAGGTTATTATGCTAAGTTAAATAAGCCAGAAAGAGAAAGACAAATACCATATGGTCTCACTTATATGAGAAATCTAAAAAAACTGAACTCATAGAAACAGAGAATAGATTGGTGGTTGCCAGAAGTGGGAAGTGAGAGGTAAGGAAAGTCGGTGAAGGTGGTCAAAAAGTATAAACTTCCAGTTATAAAATAAATAAATTCTGGGGATATAATGTACAGCATGATGACCATAATTAACACTACCGTATTGTATATCTGAAGTTGTTAAGAGAGTTAAAGACCTTAAAAGTTTCCATCACAAGAAAAAAATTGTAATTATGTGAGGTGATAGATGTTAACCAAATTTATGGCAATCATTTTGCAATACATGTATAATCAAATCATTGTGTTGTACACCTTAAACTAATACAATACTATATGTCAGTTATATCTCAGTGAAACTGGAAAAGAAATAATAAAATAAAATACCAGCTAAACATTTATCAGACTTATTCCCTAAACTCCAGAATATTATAACCAATGGCTCCCTTGACATTTTCAATTAAGTGTCTAAAAGGCTTCTCAAATTTAACATGTCCCCAAATGCATGGTCCTTCTGACATCCTCCTTATGTCAGTAAATGACAGCGTTAGCTCAATTCTTCCAGTTTCAAGGCCCAAAACCTGAAATATATCTATGACTCTTTTCTTCTTCTCATACCCCACATCCTATTGGTCAGGAAATCCTGTTTCTGGATCTCCAAAATAAACATGAAATCTAATATTTCTTACTACCTCCCCTGCTTCCACTCTGGATGGAGCTCCGATCATGGCTCAGGTGGAATATCATGACAGCCTCCCAACTGGTTTTCTAGCTTCTAACTTTGTCTTCTTACAAGGTTAGGCTCAGCCCAGCAACCAAGATGATCCTCTTACAATATTTGTAATGTCACATCAGTTTTCTAAGAACCCTATAATGGCTTTCCATTTCACTCAAAAGACATAATCCTTACACTGACCTAGATGTTCTTTGTGATCTGGTCCCTCCAAAACGTTTCTAACCACTTCTCCTACCACTCTCTGGCTCACTCGCTCTACTTCCTAGAATACTCCCGAGCAAGCTCTTGCCTTGAGGCCTTTGCAATTTTTCCTTCTTCCTGAAATGGAAACATAGATGCCTACATTACTCACTCTCCTACTTCCTTCAGATCCTCTGCTCAACTATCATTTATAATTGCCACTGTCCCTGAACACTTTCTTAGTTCAATGACCATGAAACACACTGTACATGTACTTATTTGTTTACTTAATTCTTGCTATTAGAATGTGCGCTCTATTAAGGCAAGAGTACTGATTTGTTCTCTAATATGTTCCCAGTGCTAGCTAATAGCAGGTACTTGATAAACACTTGTTGAATTAAATGAATGAATAACAGCACAAAACCAGGAGTGCTAGATTTACCATTTGCCAATTTCTAACTAACATATCAATGAAGATTTATAAATAAACAAATGGAAGTGAAAAGACTATTACTAAATTTTGGAAGGTCTACTAATTTCATCAAGACAGTGTATGATGTAACCATTGTGCTGAAGGACTACCCAGCTCATCTTTCTTTCGCCACCACACACTTCATGGCAGAGCTATTTTTTAAACCACGGATTTTCAGTTGGGAGTGGTTTTTCCCCAAAACGGACATTTGGCAAAGTCTGCAGACATTTTTGTTTTTTACAGCTAGGAGAAAGATGCTGCTAGCATCTAATGGGTAAAGGCCAGGAATGCTGCTAGGCATCCCACAATTCACAAGACAGGCCTCCACAAGTAATTATCCAACCCGAAATGCCACTAGTGCCAGGGTTGAGAATGTGTATTCTGCTATCGTTGACTAGTGTTTTTAAATTGTCAATTAAGTCATATTGATCAATAGTATTGTTCAAGGCTTACTAATGGTTTTTACTTGTACTATCAGTTGAGAGATAGGTATTGAATTCTTCAACTATAATTGGAGATCTCTTTTCAGCTCTATTAATTTTTGCCTCATGTATTTTGAAACTCTGCTAATAATACATAAACATTTAGGATTGTTATGTACCCTGGATAAAGTTACCTTTTCATCATTATCAAAGTACCATATTTATTGTTACCAAGATTCTGAAATTTACTTTTTTATAAATATAGCCACTTCATCTTTCCTTTAGTTAGTGTTAAAATGATTTATCTTTTTCTATTTACTTTTGATCTACTTGTATCTTTATATTTATAATGGACTTTCTTGTAGACAGCATATAATTGGACTTGTTTCCTTGCCAAATCTAACAATCTCTGTCATTTAATTGTGGTGTTTAACTTTGGGTGGTGAACACACAATGCAATATACATATGATGTATTATTGAATTGTACACTTGAAACCTATTTGATTTTATTAACCAATGTCACCCCAATAACTTTAATAAAATTTTAAAAAGTCTACTTAAGTCACTTACTGGAAAAAATAATTGTGGTGTTTAGACTATTTGAATTTAATATGATTGTTGATATGGTTGGATTTAAATCTACCATCTGTTATTTGCTTCATATTTGTCTCATCTCTTTTTTTTTCATTTTTATTTTTTTGCCTTCTTTTATATTCACTGAGACTTCTTCATAATTCCATGTGGGAGGCAAAATTCTAAAATGTCCTCCAATATTGCTACCTTCTGATTACACACTCTGTACATTCCTTTCCACTTAAATGTCAACAAGACATTCATATGATGGAATTTCACTCTCATGTTTAGGTTTACAGTTTACATCAATTTTGAAATTTTCAGCCATTATTTGTTGCATTGTTTTTTTTTTTTTCTGCCACTCCTCAAATTCTCCTCTTTTGAAGATCTCTAGTTACACATATCTTAGGCAACTTAAAGTCGACCCACGGCTTCTTGATGCTCTGTTCATTTCTCAGTCATTTTTCATAATTTCAATTCTTTTTCTTTCTCTGATTGATATGAGACCATTTCTATCACTATGTATTGAAGTTTACTTATCTTTTCTTCTGAATTATCTTTTCTGATCTTAATACTATGCAGCATATTTTTCTTCTCAGATATTGCATGTATCTTAGAAGTTTAATTTTGGTCTCTCTCTCTCTCTTTTTTTTTTCTTTTTTTTGGTATCCCCTATATGTTTCATTAGCATGATCATGCTTTCCTCTATCTTTTTTGATATAGTATGTATTTTTCTTATAGCTGTTTTGTGTCCTTGTCTAATAACTCTATCACCTGCATCATTACTGGGTCTATTTTAATTGATTTAATTTTCTTCTCATTATGGATTGTATTTCCCCACTTCTCTACATATCTGGTCATTCTTACTGAATGGAAGACCTTGTAAATTTTACATTATTAGGTGCAAGACTTTTCCTTTGTTGAAATATTTTTAAGCTTTCTTCTGGGATTCCATAAAATTATTTGGCAACAAATAAATTTTAAGCCTACTGCTAAGCTTTGTTAGGTGAGACAAGAGCAGGCTTAAGTCTAGATTATTTGAGTCTTACTGAGGTAAAATGCCTCTGAGTATTTAATCCAACACCAGATGTATTATGAGATTGCTCTACTCTAGCTATTGGGAACATGCACTATTCTAGCTGTGTGTGAGCTCTGGGAATTTTTCACCTGCTCTTTTACAGTGGTTCTTATCCTGGCCTCAGATAGTTTCCTCATATGCATACACTGATCAGTACTTAGCTGAAAATTGAGAGAAACCCTCTACAGATCTCCAGTCACTATCTCTTGTTCTCTTCTCTCTTGTATTCTGTCCTGAGAATTCTAGCCACCTTGGTCTTCCTGAATTCCCAAGTCGGTCTCCACAACTTGGGGAGACCATACACTCTGTTTGGGTTCCTCCTTTTTGCGCTGTGGCTTTGGAAACTCCCTCTAGACAGTAAACAGAGGCAATCATAGAACTCATTTCATTTGGTTCTCTTCTCTCAGGGATCACTATCCTGTGCTGCTTATTATCCAATGTCTAAAAACAACAGTTTCATATATTTTTATTATTTAACATAAAAGAGCAAACCCAATCCCTGTTAAACTATCATAACCAGAAGCAGAATTCTGTGTCTAAGTCAATTTTGAAAAAGAAAAATGAGATGGACAACTGGTCTTACCACATAACTAGCTTTCCTATAAAACTGTAGTAATTTAAAGAATGTAATATTAGCAAAAAGCTAGGTAAATAAAATAGCAAACTCAGTGTTTAACACACAATTTTTTTATGTATTTATATGTATGATTTAAATATGTTAATTTATTTAATTCTCACAGCTATGTAATAAAGTAGGTACCATTAGTATTTCTCTTATACTGATGATAAAGAATTTGAGGCTCAGAATAGCTGAGTTACTTGCTCCAGTTCAGTAGGTCCTGAAGACAGAGCCAGGATTGAAATCCAGGAAATCTCGTTCCAAAGACCATGTTCTTAACCATTAAACTGCACTCTCTCTTATTAGATATTAATACATTTATGCAACTTCATAGAGAGCCCAGAAATATACCTAAGCATTATATAGCATTATATGTTACAGAAGTGGCTTTTGAATTACTGGATCATAAACTTATCATCTTTTGACCAATTAAAAAATAAGCCCTTCTGTTCTTCAATAAATTAAAAATAGAAGTACCATACAATCCACCAATCCCATATCTGGGTATTTATCTAAAAGAATTGAAATCAGTATCTTGACAAGATATTTGCACTCTCATGTTCACAGCAGTATTATTCACAATTGCAAAGATATGGAAACAACCTAACTGTCCACTGAAGGATCAATAAAGAGAATGTGATATATACATACAATGGAATATTATTCAGCCTTAAAAAAGAAGTAAATCCTGCCATATGTGACAATACAGGTGAACCTTGAAGATATTACGCTAAGTGAAATATGTTGGTCATAGAAGAACAAATACTGTGTGATTCCACTTACATGAGGTACCTGGAGTAGTCAAACACATAGAAGCAAAGAGTAAAACAGTGGTTGCAGAGCCTAAAGGGAGTGGGAAATGGGGAGTTGCTATTCAAGGGGCATTAAGTTTCAGTTGTACTAGATGATGAAGTCTTAGAGATCTGCTGTACGACATTGTGTCTATAGTAAACAATATTGTATTGGTCACTTAAAAATTTGTTAGAAGGGTAGATCTCATGTTTAGTGTGCTTGCCACAATTTAAAAAAAAAGATAAGCCTCTCTCTTATATAACTTTGACTAATTGCTTCCCTTATCTTAGACTTTTTCAATATGCCTTCTGAAAGCCTGAGTCAAAAACAACTCCAAGATCATTATTCCTCATCCTTGAATGAATAGAGCCTTTATTCTATCTCTGAGCCTTTCATTCTCTGTATCACTGCCATGTGACAAGGCTGTGTGCATCACCTTATTCTAGAACATGCTACTTTAACTTTCTGGCTGAAGCCAAGATCCTCAAAAGCAGGAACCATGTCTTTCTATCCACTGTGCCAGACATAATGCATATGCTCACAAATGAATATTGAATAATTGAATCAATGACTTAAAAAATTTAATTCCTCCAGAAGTCAGAAATGTTACTATGGACACGGCAAATCTACTACTGGCTTAGAACAGTGTCATCTTTATCTCCTGAACTAGAGTGAATGCCTCCCTTAGACAATGCAAAGGAGTATTTTATGACACAAACAGATGGACGATTGTCACCTTTAGATATCTTGGTTCCAGACTATGAGTTGCTGATTCTTTAAAAATCTATAATGTACATATGAATGGGTTTTTTCTTCTACACCCTGAAAGTTCATACAGAGGAAGAATTGTGTATGGTAAATGTTGACACTGATAAAATCTGAGCAGTTTCAAGTAGTAAGGATACTTACTCAGAATAGAGTACAGTTTTAATATCCAGATTTTCGAGAATTTATCCCTATACTCTAAGATGATAACAGAGAATTGGTGAAAGTGTTTAGGTATTACTTTGTCCTTATTCTAAGAGTTAAGTAATATTATATATCCTAATTTCATATCACTTTTGAGGATTACATGAGAAAATATTTTAAAAGCTAAATAAAGACTACTTTGTGAGGTAAATCAATTTGTTAGCATTTTACAGATAAAGAAGTCTAGCTTTATACAAGAGGTGTAATCTGTCCAAGATCACACAGAAAATAGTAGAATTAGGACTAGAATCTAATTTTAACACTATATCTATGATTCATTGCAATTTATCCCCTCATCAAGAAATAGGAACACTGGAGCTGGGTTTGGGGTATAGGACTGTCCCCTGGGAGACCTGGTAGAGCATGGTGATAGGGTGTCTTTGCACGGCTCTGCACTCCATCCCAAAGTTAATTCAGCACCTGAGAGCTGAGACCAAATTAAAAGATAGATCATCATTAAGAGAATCTGAGATCGAAAGTCAGGCTAAATATGCAATAAAGTTTCAGGTCTGAAAGGGCTTAGCAGAGAGAGGAATCAGGGCAAATGATGGAGGAATGAGATGAGTGAAAGTTCCAAGCATGGCATGTGAGGCAAGACTGGAAGACATTCTAGGCCTGGAGACCATGGATTTTTGTTACAGGTAGTGTGTAGGTGGCTATCAAGGACCAGCTAGAGCTCAGATAAGCTGCTCCCTCACTCTGCTGTGGCTATCCTATACAGAAGTCCTTATGGAAAAATACTCCTCTCACACTCCCAAAAGCAGGAAAAGTAGAAAGTCAGATTATTTTTTCTGTTTGACTGCCCTATAGTGCAAAGGTAAAAAATATAGCCTAAGAAAGAAGGGAAAGTAATACTCTCAAGATATATTCGCTAGAAATACTTATGAGAACAGCTAGTGAACTCATCAACACAAGTAATACAAGTCAATCTTGGGTAGATTTCCTGCCATAAATCTACCTTCATAATTCAGCACATATTACAACTTCCCACCTAATAAATTTGAACTCATCAAGAATTAATTCAAATGTGTTAAAGAGAACCATCAAATTTTATTGCATGGCTACCACTCAATTCCAGTTTGGATATTGCTGACCTGAGACGAGCTTCAATTCAAAACATTGTTTGGAACTAGGTCAGATGAGATTTCGTGGTGGGGGGGTTGGTCTCTCCCTGTTTGTTTTAGATTTTGTGACAAGTTGGCACACATTTTATGTCTAGTGTATCTGACAGTCACCTTTTGCATAATTTACAGGTTCCTCAGTCAGAACAACATGGCACTGTCTTTGTGCTAAGCAAGTTATATAACCATAAAATTTTTATTTTATAAATAAAAATTGTGCTAACATTCCAACTCAATAAACACTTCTATACTCAGTACAAAGGAAACAAAATGGAATGCTATACAGTTGGACTTGAAGAACTTTGATATTGTGTTCCATAAGCAAAATCTTTGCCAGCAAAGCAATGAATAAAATTTGTAGAATTTGAGTGTTTTTGCCAGGGATGGGAAGTTGACAGCTATAAGGAAGTGGAAGAGTGAAAACTAAATTGAAAACTTATCAAGGCCAGAATTCTATAAATCTTTTTGGTTTTATGGTTGTCTTTGTTATTCTCATTTAATAATTTCAATAATCCTAAGAAATAGATAACTATACTCACTTTAAAGATTAAAATATGCTGAGCCTCATAAAAGTTGAATAATTTAATCAAGATCACCTGAAAAGACCAGGGCTTACAATGAGACCTGCCTTGACTCCACATTCCAGACTTTGTCTCTACATACGAAAGTGGTACATAGTGACATGGCATCCATTGGTTGCCTACACAGCACGCATCTTCTCTTTCTCCTTCTTAATAAAACCCAAATGTTGTTAAGGTATCTACCCTCCCCCACATCACTATGTAGTTCAGTGACAGACCTCATCTCCCACTCAAGAGGTGCCTGATTGAATGGTCACCATCACTTCCCTTGCAATGAGTGACTGTAGGCTGGGAATACAACTCAATTCTGACCAAAGACATATTAGAGAAAATCTGCTGGTAGAAGGGCAAGAATGGGAAAGGCTTTGGGGAATAAACTTTTCTCTTCTTTTAGAGCAAACCAAACAAAAAACAATTGCCTCCATCTTTGGAATATGGTTATGTCTGGAATTGATGCCTAGAGTTGCTACCAATGCTTTCTGTCAACCTGGGGAAAATACCTTTGCCAAAGAGGGCAGAGCAAAGGAGCAAAAGAATCTTCAAACTGATCAATTAAGTAATCCTAAAGTCTACTGTACCCCTGGACTTCCCCTTATGAGATAACGCATGCTTTTACTTACCCCTGTTTAAATCTAGTTTCTGTTTATTGAAGCCTAAAGCATCCTAATAATATAAGTGAGTGCCAAGACTACATGTAGCAAGATTTGACTAACTTACTCCTTATAGATTTCAAGGCAAGTATAACAATTCTCAAACTGAAGAAAATTCATCCAACTAGGGCAGATGAAGGTATCAAAGTGGCTAGGATTTGTCACTAGGACTTCTAAAGTAGAATGGCTAGGAATCAAGGACCAGCTGGTACAGAGGCAGGAACATTTTCAGGAATTAAATCTGGAACTCATGGCAAAACAACCTGGCTGATTTTAATAAGCAGAAGTTGGGCCCTGTAACAGACACACAGAACAGGTGGTCCGGTCCTATCAAGCTGAGGTTATTCATGAGAGAAGTAGAAGGGAATTACCTGGCAAGAGCCAAGTTAATTAAATTAATCTCCTAAGTGTTTCTTCTGGGTAGTTATTTTTTTACCTAAAAAAAATTTGAAAACTTGTTACTCCCACAATCACTTTCAATTCATTGGCTTAAGGATTTAATTTAATGTATAAAATGTTTTATGTTTAACATTTAAAACAATGAATAACAGCTGTTTTAATGTATCTACTATCTCAATGAAGATTCTAAGTCTTAAGTTCTTAACACAACATTTATATTTATTAGAGAACATTGGGGAAATAGAGATATATAGAGAGAGAAAATGCTAAGAAATTCTGTACCTCAGTCACAGTTCCTGACACTAGTTATATTCCTTGTTTTCCCCTAGTATGCATAACAAAGAAAGACATTTGCAACATCTTATGATTCACTGCATTTTTTTTTGTTAGAAATAATGAAAATGTCTCCCAAAGAACCATATGTACAAAAGCACTGAAATAACTTTCCTAGAGAAATTGAGGATAGTGACCATTTACGTGTAGAATTACACAAACTAATGAATACTAAATTATCACGTTTTCCTCCACATTCCTGGGGTATAATAAAAATAAAGTAAGGAAGTTTTTGCCTATGTTCATCTGGTAATCTCTGCTAAAACCAAGAATAAAATTCCTGGTTAAAGGGGAAAAAAGAGGGA
>NW_006432669.1:8520614-8540137 GCF_000325575.1 Pteropus alecto
AGAAAAAATATTAATAAATAAAATGATTGTAACTGAAAATTAGAATTTCTTTTAATAAGACAATTTGACTCAGAAGCAATGGAAGCTGTTGTGATTTTGTACTATGTCAAATTAGTTGAGTTGGAACCATGTTTCCCATAATTATTTTCTTTGTATGATTACATGTCAGAGTTGGCTTTGAGAGAAATTTGCATGAGATTTGAAAGGCAGAAGTGAAACAACAGTTGTTCTATGCTCTGAAAGTTGGTCTTGTACCAGGCATGTTGCAGCTCAAATGTATGTTTCTCATGTGCTGGCTCACCTGGCACAGCTCCTTCAGATCCCACTACATTTTCTTTTTCAGTCAAGAAGATACACAGTCTACTAAAGAAATAAGGAATGCACTAGTGAGAAGGGTGCCAGCATCCCTAAGAAGTTCAATGGTGGCTCTTCTCTATAGGCCCAGGCTAATGGTAGAAGAGGCCGTTAGAGACCCCAATTGCAATAAGAATGATAGGAAACAATACAATAATGGCTGGATGATGACACTTAATATCTTAACACAGGTGGATGCAACTACTCTAATGAGTGGCAAAGTTGGAAGTGGCATCAAAGGATGCCTGAGCTACAGAGAGTTACAGTTGTGACTAATAAAAATATAGCATTCTTATGAACAAAATAAGCAGCCAGGAAGTGTAATGCTTAATCTGTATAATCAAAATCAATGATCAGAATCCTAAAGGAATTCATCACAATAAAAGTTACAGTGTCTTACATGGCTTTTAGACCTAAGTCATTTTCAGAACCAGAACCTATTGACTAAAAGAAAGGCTGCATCTCCAAGAGGAATGACCCATGTTGAAGCTAATTAATAAATTCAGTAAAGTTACAGGACACAAAATCAACATACAGAAACCAGTTGCTTTTGTATACCCTAACAATAACATATCTACCCCCCCAAAAAAGAAAGAAAACTATCCCATTCACAATAACATCAAAAACAATAAAATGTGTAGGAATAAATTTAACTAAGGAAGCAAAATATATCTACAATGAAAAATATAAGACTTTGATGAAAGAAATTGAAGAAGATACAAATAAATGGAAAGATAGCCCACATTCATGGATGGAAAGAATTAATATTGTTAAAATGTTTATACAACCCAAAGCCATCTGTAGATTCAATGCAATCCTTATCAAAATTCCAATGACATTTTTCACAGAAATAGAAATCGACTTTAAAATTTGTGTAGAACCACGAAAAAAAACTCTAAATAGCAAAAGCAATCTGTGAAAAAGAACAAAGCTTAAGATATCACACATCCTGATTTCAAACTATACTATAAAGCTATAGTAATCAAGACAGCATGATATCAGTAAAACAGACAAATAGACCAATTGAACAGAATTGAGGCTAGAACTAAATCTTTGCATGTACAGTCTACTAATATTTGACAAGGGTGCCAAAAATATCCAATGGAGAAAGGATAGTCTCTTCAATAAGTGATGTTGAGAAAGCCACTGAATCACCACATGCAGAAAAATAAAATTGGACCCTTACCTTATACCACTTATAAAAATTAACTCAAAATGAAATAAGACTTAACTGTAACATCTAAAGCCATAAAACTCCTAGAAAAATACAGGGGAAAAGTTCCTAGGCACTGATCTTGGCAATGGTTTTTAGGATATAACACTAAAAGCACAAGAAACAAAAGTAAAAATAGACCAGTGGGACTACATCAAACTAAAAAGCTTATGCACAGAAAAGAAACAATTACTATATTACTTAGTGCCTCTGAGAAAGACAAATGGTACAGTCAAATTGGGTAACTTGAGGGAAATTTAAAGGGACTATTCATAAAGGTATGGGCAAGATACAGGAACACCAAAAGGGATAGAGCAGTACTTAAAAGTTTAAAACTTGTATCCTAGGCCCAAAGTTGGAAGGAGAAAGAAGGCTAAATTTAGTTATGAGACTACAAACTTCCTGTTGTTTCTTCTTTAAAATCTATAAGTAGTTTGTGCCTTTTATTTTTTTCTGTTTTTCTCTTATATGCAAATTAATCTGTCAATTATTGAACTCTAGTCTTTCTTCTCTTCTCCTCCTGCATTTATGCTCTTCCATTTCCCTGAGCTTCTTTGATAGGATTTCTGATATTTTTATTCTCTTAAATTCACATTTATTTTTTACAAGTAAGTGAAAGCATCTGACCACTTCATTTAAGTTCAAGTCTTCCTAAATATTGAAATAGAGATTCTTAATTTCAATAGATATTGTATGTATTTTTTATTGTCATTATTTATTTTTTTATTTTTTATTTTTTTATTTTTTAAATTGTTCAATGCAGTGGGGTTTTTAAATTATTATTATTGACTATATTCCCTATGCTGTACTCCACATCCCTATGACTGTTTTGTAACTACTAACTTGTTAATTATATGTACATGATTTTTATTTCAGGACTAAAGATTTTTTTGTTCTAAAAGAGACAATATTCGTCTAACAGTGTTGAGATTAAGTTATAATCTATCAATAGTCAGATACGGTGTGGCTAAGAGATTATGAGGCAATTACGAAAATGTACTAACTTACAATTATCTGGGAAAATGAACTCAATATAGGCAGGAATGTCTTTATTAAATTTGCCTCGTTTGATCATTCCTTTCTTCTGCTTTTGGATGTTGTATTTGTCCACATTCAATTGAAATGACCAATGTGTTCAATAGGCATAAAAAAATTAACTAAGAAACTTCAAAACAAACAGAGTTCAACAGTTTACAATTTAGCAAATAATAATATAATATTAAAAAATTATCTTTATGATAATCACATAAATATTATATTAATAAATAAACTTAAGAAGAAATATATATTATTTACATCAAAAAAAAAAACTATAGAATTTAATGCAGGGACCTAAAACAAAACCTGAACAGATGGAAAGATAACATGTTTCTTAATGACAAGACAATATAATACATCTGACAATATATTATTCCCTGTCAAATTTGTTTATAAGAATAATGCAAATCTAATCACTATCCAAAGCATATAATTGGAAAATATATTATATATTAATATAATATATATAATATATATCACTAATATATTAGGCACTTGCTCTATGTGCCATATTCTGTAATTAGTAGGTTCTGACTATAAAGCCCATGTTTTTATTCACTCTAGTATATTATTTCTACCAAAGAAAAAGCTTAGAAATGATTAAACACACAATAATATGAAATTAAGTAAATAATTTTAGTGAATTCTTAATATGAAATCCTGTGAAATTATTAAAAATGTACATCTTAAAAAAATATTTACTGTGAAAAATATCTATATTTCTTTTATAGGTATTTTATAGGTATTTTATAGATATTTTAATCATTGTAAATCAATGATTAAAAAAGCAAACAGAAAACTATATATTCAATATGATCCCATCTATAAATAAAATTGTGTATGACCTCAAAAAGTCTAGAAGGAACTATTTCAAATTAGTAATACTAATATAATCACAGAGTAGCAGATTACTTTTCTTCTTTAATATTTTTGAAAATGTGATTTTTTTAACATCAGAAAAATGTTAAAAAGCTATTTTAATCATTATTTAGATACTGTAATTATAATGTTCAGTAAAAGTTCCGATGGACTCTCCATTTCCTGTCTCACCATCCTGATTCTTGCACAGGCTGAGCACTTACAGTTAGCATAATGCTCTCCAGGACACTATCCATTAACGCTCTCAACAATTAAGTAATTTTACAAGGACCTATTATTGTTGCCCAAGCCTGTTTATGCAGTTGCACTTATTATTGTTATTCTGTAATTGAATTAACTAGTATGTAAATAGACGAAATAGAAGCAGGGAAACAGAGCTGCTGTTTCTAAGAACCAATTGAAAGTTTTGAAAAGACTCCTTAAAGTCCAGTCGGTTAGAAAGAAAGAAAGAAAAAAAAGAAAGGAAGAGGGAAATAGAGAAAGAGACAAGCAGACAGACAGACAGATTGAGAGAAACAGAGAGACAGAGAGACAAGGACAGAGATAGAGAGGAAGTGGGGAAAAAAAAGAGAGGGTAAGAGAGAGAGAAGAAAAAAGGAGAAAGAAAGAAAAAGAGAGAGAGAGAGAAAGAGAGAGAGAGAGAGAGAAAGAGAGAGAGAGAGAGAGAGAGGAAAAATTGCCTAAACATGTGGGGCTAATAATTTAAAAGAATGAGGAGAGAGAATAATAAAGGTTTGGAAAAATTTATCACTTAGATTACTTTGCGAGCATATTTAAGTTCTCTAACATCTTAAAGAAATTGACACTAGAAAGAATAAATGTAGTACTAATAGTGTGACTTACAGAAGAAAAACTATTAGTAACCCAATCAATGGGACTGTACCAAAAGATATAACCAGGGTCCTATACCAAAAGATTGATGAGAAACGAACATTTAGGGTTTAAATTTAAAATAAAATGTATAAAATCTGTGTGTGGTTTTGTTAATGAAGCTTCCACCCAAGTTTTTCACCAATACTGATAAATAATAGGACTGCAACATGTTGAGTTGTAAATTTAATCTACATTATAATAGAGTAGAAAGGACACAGGATGAGTGGGATCTAATGATCTGGGTTATAATCCTAATTCTTTTGCCAACTAGCTATAGACTTTTGAGCACTGAGCATATCTCTTAACTTCTTGATCTTATTTTCTTTATTTCTAAGTGAGAAGGTATGTCTAGAAAATGGACTCCAAAGTCATTTGCACTTTTTATGACAATTGTATTTGTAAATAAACATTTCTAAAATAACTGCTAACCTTACAACAGTAAAGAAGCAATATATTTCAATAATTTATGGTACGTAATTTGCAATTAGAACTAGGGGTTTTTTGGAGAATATAGAAAAGAAAAGGTATAAATTTAGCTATATCACAATTTTTTTTTTCAGAAAAAGCAGAAAATCGCATTTATAAGCTTAAATAAATACAACAAATTCATACATCCAACACTTAAAATTGCTAAGATTTTGGGAAATCTACCTCTTTTTCTAAGCTAAATCTGGCATGAGCTATTTTATTGTTAAAGAATTTAACAACTGAACTCTGAATCTAGATATGTTACTGAATTGTTTTGGTACCATAGAAAAGTCTCCCAATCATAACTTGCCAAGAAAACATCTATTTTTTTTCATTTACCACCCCCCCAATCTTAACCCACAGTGCATGAATAATTGAAGAGTTTGTAGGAACATGTTCCATTAATTAACAATTAATCGTTATAAACCTGGCAAGGAGGCCATAACGCCTGTGGGGAACTCTCTGTTCACAGGCCCACTGACCACGAGTGACCCAGGGGACTACAATTAAAATTCCTGATTTCTTTTAAAAATCTCTACATCCTGTTGAACTGCATATTCACAACAGAAGATTAAAAACATCCACCCTAAACGAGTTCACATGTTCTGGGGGGAAAAAAAAATGCTTCAAATATCCCTCTCACCAAGTCATGTTTTATATAAAAAGCCAATCAAATGAAAGTCAGTCAACCAGATTAGTAACTCTATTGAAAGCTAAGTTTAGTCTTAAAACTGAAGAAACACAGAAAAACACATTGCAAGTAAAATTGATTCCAAACATCTTCCATAAGTTCAGCTTATCTAAATTCTTAAAGTAGGATCCAATGAAAGTACTGCATGCAAGGAGGCACAAAACTATATGTACTTTATTTTACATTTCAATTTTGATTCTTGTATAACATATTTCTCTTTAATTATCTTTCATACTCTGAATTTTGAAAAATGGCAGGTACAATGGAAAGAACCTGGAGACCTAAATTGAGGATTTGAAGTAAGTTCTTTATTTTTTGTTTGTGTTACTTTGGATATGTCACTTAACCTATCAAAATTCCAATTGCTTATCAAGAAAATTGACATTTTGCCTGCATTATAGCATGATTAAAGGTATCATATGAGAAGATATATATAAAAGTGCTTTGTAAATTAAATTTTACTTATTGTTTTTATACTTAAATATTAATAAGTATGCATCTATGAATAATTTCAGAGTGTTGCTTATTTCCTTCACAAGATGGTAACCTCCACATCTCACTATCTTTCAGGGAAGAAATTTTCTTTTTATTTATGTTCTTATTTACTTATTTATTTGTTAACATAATGGATACCGTGAATCCATCATCCAATAGGAGAACTGGAGCATGAACTCCATCTGCCTCCCCTCCATTCCAACCCCCTGTTTCTCCCCACTCAAGCTTAACATGTTCCTGAAACTAGTGATACTCATTCATTCTCTTTGTTCTTAATATCGTATTATTATGTATATGTTTCTTAGAAGTATATTGTTTAAGTTCCTTTAAATTTTTTAAAGTGTATCCTGCCATATGCAATCTTCTGGAACTTACTAAAAAAGTTGTAGGGCTCATTTTGAAGCTATGGTGATTAAAATAGCATAAGAACAAAGAAATTGACCCATATGGTGGAAGAGAAAGCTTTCATCAGATCTCTGTAAAGATAAATTTTAATTCCTTCATTTGTACAACAAGAGTTTTTAACTGGATGATCTCTGAGTTCCCAACAGATGAAGTGATTATCCCAAGGTTACACAAATATTGAGTAGTTCATTTATGAAATTCGTGCTTAACATTTGCAATTTTTTATTATGAAAATATATGTCTTTCAAAGCCAATTTTGTTGTGGTAGTAGTGATTGTCTTAATATCTTTATTGAGATACTATTTACATACCATAAAATTCACCCGTTGCAAATATAGAGTTCAAAAATTTTTAGTAATTTCATAGACTTGCAATCCACTACAATGCAATTTTAGAACATTTTATCCCCCCACCCCAAAAGTTCCTTTGTACTTGTTTCCAGTCTTTGCATTCCCACTCTTACTTAACCAATGATTTGCTTTCTATCTATTATAGATGTGAATTTTTGAGAAATATGATATAAATGGAATAAATATATAGTCTTTCATGTCTGGCTTTCTCACATAATATTTTTGGGGCTCTTCCATGTGGTAGCATGTATCAGTAGTTCATTCCTTTGTATTGCTAATTACATATACCATTGTATAGATGTACCACATTTCATTCACCAATTGATGGACATTTGAGTATTTTCACTTCGGGGCTATGATAAATCATACTGCTATAGACATTGGCATATAAGTATTTGGGGAAACATATGTGTTCATTTCTTTTGTGCAGATACCTAGGAATAGAATTGCTAAATCATATGGTAAAGTTATCTTAATTTTTAAAAGAAACTACCAAACTGTTTTCAAAAGTGAGTGTACCATTACATCCCCCTAGAATTGTATAGTTCCCAGTGGTCAGTTTTGCCTATTTTAATTGCAACTTCATATTTTAGAGGATATGAAGTTGTACTTCATTGTGGTCTTAATTTGCATTTCCCCAGTAACTAATGATGTTACACATCTTTCCATGAGCTTATTAGTCATTTACATATTTTTTTGTAAAATGTTCAAATCTTTGTCAACTAAAAAAATTCTAATTGATTTAATTGGGTTGTTTGTCTTATTGCTCAGTTGCAAGAGTTTTTATATATTATGGATATAAATCTTTTATCAACTATATATATCATTTTCAGATATAGCCACCCTGTTTTTAGCTTGTTTTTTCATTTTCTTAGTAGCATCTCTTAAAGAGCAAAGATATTTACTTTGATGAGATATAATTTATCAAATTTTTGCTTTATATATCATGCTTTTGGTGTCATAGCTAACAAATCTCTGCTTATCCCAAGGTCATAAAATCTTCTCCTATGTTTCCTTCTAGAAGTTTTCTTGTTTTTACTTTTATATTTGGATATATGATAAGTTTTGAGCTAATTTTTGTATATTGCTTGGAGAAAGGTTCAAAACCAGCTTTTTTTAATACGTGGATGCACTGCACAATTCTTTGAGTACTATTTGTTGAAAAGACTATCCTCTCTTCATTAAATTTTCTTGGCAACTTTGCTGAAGATCAATTGACCATAAATATAAATGCTTATTTCTGGACTTTCTAGTCCATTCTATTGATGTAAATGTCTATCCTAATGCCAATAGCATGTCTTGATGATTATAGTTATATAGTAAGTGTAAGACCTCCAACTTCTTATTTTTCTATATTGTTTTTGCTAATCTAGGTTTTTTAAGTTCCCATACAACTCTTAGAGTCAGTTTGTTAATTTCTACACAGAAAAAATTTTTTATTTATTTAGATCTACCCTAATTTCTCTCAGCCATATTTTGTAGTTTTGAATACACAGGTCTTCCACTTCTTTTGTTAAATTTCCTTTTTGTATTGTTCATTGCTAGTGTATAGAAATATGATTTATTTTTGTATATTTCTCTTGTATTCCCAAAGATTGTTTTGATGCATTGCTTGATTTTATTTAAATTAGTTAAATTAAATTTTATCCCATTATTTTCCTATCTATTTTGCTGCCAATAGATTGTTTATATTTTTATCATATACCTACACTTTATTTTATTAGAACTGACTAAATAAAACTCCATGCAATTGTACAATATTTTAATATATTGTACTTTCAGACAAATGTACAATTCTTCATAGCTTTGTCCCCCGGGTGTTCTCCAAGATATTTATGTACGTAAATTTCAATTTCTACAAACTGAAATTATGCAAAAAAAGGCATCATATTTTATTTATGTTCTTTGCTACAATTATAAAATATAAATATGTACCTATCATATTGTCAAAACAAATAAGCTTAATAAAGTACACACTCATTTTGAGAATCTAATTATCTGTTTTTCCTCTAACATTTAAAATAAATTGATGTACAATTCAATAAATAAGTTTAATTTAACAGTTATATTTAGACGTGCTATGGTCAGTCGACACATGTATAAAGTTGACATGATATACTGAATAAGCTTCTAGTTTAACATTTCCTAAACTGCATTCGATGGAATGTATTTTGTTATGAATAAGAAACTCTTTAAACAAATAAGCTTGACAAAGTTCAGGATAGCAAAGATATATGGTTTTCATTTCTGAAGGATTTCTCAAAACATTTAATTTGCTAATATACATCATGACTCTCAAGAGGAAAATATACCATATATCCCCCTGCCTCCTACAATTTCAAAATTCAGCAACTCTTAGGGGAAAAGCAGCCATGTTTTAGAGACTCCTTAATCTTCAGTTTTGTTTTTCCAGCCCCATAAAACCAGTAAGATATTTATTAATTTTTCTGTACCTAGTTATCAGTCCTCTTCCCAGGCAAATTTCAGAATCTCAATCTCTTACCTTATGCTACAAATCAGCACAAACTCCTAGGATGAAGTGTATACATAATACTCGTTCAATCTTTATGATTTTCCCTTCACCTGATTTTTGGTTTTTCAGCCCTGATTTCTTCAGCAGTAATATAGTGTTATAATTTTTTTTAATTCCATTCATCTTTACCAACTGTTTTCATCAAAATGATTGGAATATTACAAGCTGTTTTACCCTATTCAAAATCAGAAGTTTGTCAGTGAATTTTTAGTCAAAGCAAATAAGTGAAAGTAAAATAGGACCCAAAAAATAAAAACTAGGAGAAAACATCTTATTTCTGATGATATTATTAGCTTGAAAAAAATCAAGATTTAACTGAAAAATAATTAACAGTAACAGTGTTCAGTAAGTTGAGCAGTAAGAAAATATATAAGCAGGCTCTGGCCAAGACGGCAGAGCAAATAAATGTCGTGCTTGGATCCTCTCATAAACACATCAAAATTATAATTAAAATATAGAACAATTAACCTGGAGAACCATATGAAGACTAGCTGAACAAAAGTCCTGTTCTATAACTAAGGATATAAAGGAGAAACCACATAGAGACTGATAGAATGAGCAGAGATGCAGAATGGGCTGGCCCCATACCCACACATGGCAGTTGAGAATTGGGAGGGATATCTTAGAGGTCTCCCCTAAGGAGAGAAGGGCCCCGGCCCCATATCAGGATCCTCAGCCAGAGCACCAGTACTGGGAAGAGGAGACCTCACAACATTTGGCTGTGAAAACCAGGGGGATTCTGCTCATCGAGATGAAACAGAAGGCTTCTGAAAATCCAAACATCCCTTAAAAAGCTCATGCACAGACTCACTCATTTGCAAGCACTCACCTTGGGCTCTGGCAGAGGCACAGCAGCTCAGGAGACACCAGAGACATACAGGGAGAAACTGAGTTGTGTGACATCAGGGCAAAGGCTAGAAGGAGAGGCACCACTGTCCCTGTGTTGAGCCCTCCTCCCACACAGCCAGCAGGCAGGTGCCATCTTTTTTGTGTAGTGCCTTCTGAATCTGCATTGCCAAATCTGAATCTGCATTGACCTGGTGAACTTCACTCACTCCACCCTGATGACTCCCTGAGACTCCCCTCCACCTAAGTTGCACATCAGCAGAGGCTTTTTCAGTGGCAGGCAGCTAGCCTTAGCTGCTGCTGTAGTCTTCCTTAAAAAACTCTCAAAGTTCCATAGACCCAAAGTGGGTGGCAGCTGGCTGCGGTGTGCCCTGTGCCTTTTGCTGAGTGGCCCCAGGCTCAGTACTAAATCTAAATCTGCATTAACCAGATTAATACCACTCATCTAATCCTGATGACTCCCTAAGACCTTGCCTCACCCAATTCATGTACCATTCAAGGATTTTTCAGTGGCTGAGCCTTATGGGCATCTGGCAGGCAGCAGCAGGCCTTTTTGTGCCATGGACATTTGCTGAGCTGCCACAGGTCTGGGACTGGTGACAACTGGCCTCAGTTCACAGCATGGCTTCTCCCACATGCCTCCAGGTCCAGCACAGGCAGCTACCAACCACAGATTACTTCGTAGCTCCTACCAGGTATTCCCAGGCCAGTCACAGGCAGCAGTTGAACTTGGCCTGCACTGGAGCCCCTCCCAAGAGGTGTCAAATCTAACATACCCAGCGACCAGCTTTAGACCACAACAGAGCACCACTCAATTCCCCCACAAGTGGCACACGCAAAGGGTGGTTTTTGGTGGCACTAGAGTCCCCTCGGGCAAATTCTGCTCTATGGGGTCAGCCCCTGCATAACAGTTCATTTGCTGTGGTCATGGCCAATCCTCAGAGCCAGTCATCCTGAAGGTCAGTCCCACCCACTACATGCCAAAAGCAATCAAGCCTCAACTACAACAGAAAGACACACAACCTACACAAAGGACTCTATGGTGTACCCAAGCCAGGCGATCAAGAAGACTGTGCCACTAGGCCCCTCAGGACATCTACTACATACGGTCACCTTGCCAAAACTGGGAGGCATCTAATACATAGAAACAAACACAGAGAGGCAGCTAAAATGAGGAGACCAAAAAAAAAAAAGAAAAATGTTTCAATATAAAAAAAAAAAAAACAGGAGAAAATGCCAGAAAAAGAGCTAAACAAAATGGAAGCAAGCAGTCTATTAGAACAGAGTTCAAAACATTGGTTATTAGGATGCTCAAGGAACTTAGTGAGAACTTCAACAAAGGGATAGTGATCATAAAAACTATTAAAAAATGAAGAATACAATAACTGAAATGAAAACTACACTAGAAGGAATCAGCAGCAGATAAGATTAAGCAGAGAATCAAATCAGTGATTTAGAAGACATGGTAGCAGAAAATACCCAATCAGAACCGCAAAAAGAAAAATAAAAAGAAAAAAAAATGAGGATAGTTTAAGGGACCTCTGGGACATCAAGCATAACAACATCTGCATCATAGGAGTACCAGAAGGAAAAGAGTAAGCAAAGAATTGAAAACAAATTTAAAGAAATAATGACTAAAACCTTTCCTAACCCGTTGAAAGAAGTAGATGTACAAGCCCAGGAAGCTCAGAGAGTCCCCAATGAGATGAACCCAAAGAGACCCGCACCAAGACACATAATTAAAATGGCAAAGTTTAAAGACACAGCAAGAGAAAGGCAGTTAGTTACCTACAAGGAATCTCCCATAAGACTGTCAGTTGATTTCTCAACAGAAATTTTGCAGACCAGAAGAGATTGGCACAAAATATTCAAAGTGATGAAAAGTAGGGACCTACAACCAAGATTATTCCACCCAGCAAGGTTATCATTTAAGATTGAAAGATAGATAAAGGGTTTCCCAACACAAGAAAAAGCTAAAGGAGTTCATCACCATTAAACCAGTATCACAAGAAATGTTAAAGGGATTTCTTTAAGAAGAAGAAAAAATGATCAAAAATATGAATAATAAAATGGCAATAACTAAATATCTATCGACAATTACTTTAATTTAAATGGATTCAATGTTCCTATCAAAAGCTAGGGTGGATAAATGGATAAGAAAACAAGACTCTTACATATGCTACCAACAAGAGATTCACTTCAGACCGAAAGACACACACAGACTGAAAGTAAAGAGATGGAAAAAGATATTTCACATAAATGGAAACAAACAACAACCAAAAAAAGAAACTGGGGTAGCAATACTAATACCAGACAAAAGAGACTTTAAAACAAAGGCTATAACAAGAGACAAAGAATGACCCTGTTATCTCTCTCTGGGTATTTATTCAAAAAAACTGAAAACACTACAAAGGGACATGTGAATCCATATATTCATTGCAGCATTATTTACAATAGCCAAGATATAGACGAACGAATAATGAAGAAGTGTTACATATATACAATGGAATATTACTCTGCCATAAAAAAAGAATGAAATCTTGCCTTCTGCAACAACATAGATGGACATAAAGGGTATTGTGCTGAGTGGAGCGTATCAGACAGAGAAAGACAAATGCCATATGATTTCACTGACATGTGGAATCTAAAGAACAAAATAAACAAACAAACGGACAAAACAGAAACAAACTCATAGATACAGAGAACATTGTGATGGTTGCCAGGTGAGAGACGGGTTGGAGAGTCAGGTGAAAAAGGGAAAGGAATTAAGAAGTACAAATTGGTAGTTACAAAATAGTCATGGGGATGTAAAGTATAGCATAGAAATATAATCACTATTGTAATAAGGATGTACAATGTCAGATGAGTATTAGAGTTATTGGGGTGATCACTTTGTGAGTTATATAAATATCTAATCTCTATGTTGTACATCTGAAACTAATATAACATTGTTTGTTAACTGTATTTGAAAAAATAAAAATTAAAAAAATAAATGGATTCTTCTCTAGTCAAAAATTTCCAGTATGTAGCACATGTATCAAGATATGTGATAGAGATATAACCATATGTATGTTATTAACTATATGAATACTTTTTTCTTAAAGCGTATGTGGATAAATAATCTTTTAGCAATCAATTACACTAACCTGAGATTTCTTTTATATTTCTTGCAATATAACTGTAGACCAACCTATCATTTGAGAAGGATAAAAATGTTTTAAGCCCTAGAAATAACTAACTAGACACATTTAGTTCTTTCTGTATCAAGGTGCTCTCCACATCAGCAGGAGTGGAAATACTGTTGCCATTTTATTTTCTCAGAATAATGCTTCTTCTCTCAAAGGATTTAGATAAAGAAGAGCTCTCAAGAATTACAAAGTCTTCAGGAATATTCTAACATTCTATATTTTTGCAACAACTGAGAGTTTAGACTTTTTAGTTTACGAAGACGTCACTCGAAGATCTTACCAAATAATTATCCTTTGTAGACCATATACTATCATCTGGAACACTCAATTCTGAATAGTAAAATTTTATCTTAGCTAGAATTTGCTCTTTAACAAAACACATGGTTTCTGAGACATAACTTTGAATAGAAAACAAGGTAAGTAGTATGAAAATAATTTTGAATTCTCAATTCTGTCTTATCCAGGAAATAAGGTGATGGTCTTGTAATATTGAACAATCACATATACTTCATCTTAATAATTCTAATTATATGTATATGTCTAAAGGAATTCTAGCCCATTCAACAATGTTGATATTGTCACTTTTCTTACTAGTAAAAAAACAAAACACCAAACCTCACAAGTCCATTGACAGGAGAAGAAATAAATACATTGTGGTTTGTTCATACAATGAAATATTATACAGTAGTAAAAATAAATAAACTACAGCTGCATGCAACAACATAGATTAATCTTAGGAGCATAATGTTGAGTGAAAAAAAGCACATTTCTGCAGACTTCATAGAGTATGATACCATACTTTATAAAGCTCAAAAACAAGTAGTTAAATAGTATATTCTATAGGTAAATACATGTATGTAATCAAAATAAAAGAATAAAAGCGATGAAATAAACCAAAATTTCAGAACAATCATTACCCATGGTGGGGCAGGATGAGGGCAGGAACATATAAATAGGTAAGAGTTATTGGTAATGATGGAGGATCTGATTTGGATAATGTGTTGATTATTCATTTTTTTTCAGGCTTTATTTTGTGTATATATTCTTTACTGTATATCAAATACTATATTTAAAAGAAAAAATAAAATATATAAATATTTTTAAAGTATGATCAAAAATTGACTAAATACTGTGAATAATCTAGTAAATATTCTCCTCTAACATTTTAAGTAAAGAAATAGTCTCATTTACTTATTCATTTATTTATTCTCCACTTACTAAAGAAATACAATGAGTCAGGCACTATGCTATTTGCTAGGAATTCAGAAATAAATAAGATAATCACTGTACTTGAAGAGTTTACAATCTGGTGGAAGAACTTTAACAATATAATGGTAACTTTCCATGAGTAGGAAGGATAAATAAAATGCTATATAAAATTGCCTAGCACATAGTAAGCCCTTAAAACTATTATCTATAGTTCTTATTATTACTATTACTATTACTATTACTATTACTATTACTATTACTATTACTATTACTATTACTATTACTATTATTATTTAAACGGGGAAAATAGCCTTGAGGAGATAGACACTGAGCACTTGATATTCTTCAAGAAGTACATTTTCTTTCTTACTAATCCAATGTGTTCACAAGGATGGATGTTTCTGTTTCATGTGGCACCTCTGAGTAAACAGAATTTGAAAGGTAAGAGAACAAAGCAAACCAAATACTATTTAATCTAGGCTCTACACCACACTGCCTGTTCCTTTAATATTTACTCTCTTTATAAATGTTTGCCCTTCACTTTAGTCTAATAATTCTAAGAATGTAACTTCCTCACAGAGTTCTAGTTATCTTTAGAAAATCAAAAATAGGAATTGTTTATGGGCCAAATAGTAGAACTAAAAAGCAACACATAACATAACAGATTTTCTTTCTGCTTATGAGTCAAATGGCTTTGAAATCTAGTAGCCCACCTCTTAAAGCATTTACAGTACAGTTAAATGCCTTGTCAGAGGAAGTGACTCATACATCCATCAACCGATGATGCTTCAGTCTGAGATTAAAATAGGAAGTATAAGTACAATTTACATATTAAGGAGTATTAAAGTGAAAAAGAAATTCATCAGAGAAAGCTACATACACATTTGGTACATTCTTTGGCATAATAATCACTAATTATATAAAATTATTTTATTCAGTTCTCAGTGGCCAACAATATACAAAACTCGAAACCATATAAAACCAAGAGCTTAGATGCTATATATCCCATACAAGTCACACAGGTTTCAAATCAAATTCTCAACCTAGTAATACTCACCACTGGAAATTCAAAAAATATCTCCACCATGAGGGTAGTTAGAAAAGAGAAACAAACACAGCCCTTGGCATAATTCTCCTCCATAAACACGGTTATGTGGGCACACTCCACACCAAGCCATCTGTTGTTTCATGAAAGTGAGTTAATAGCCAGTTGAAACAAGTGACTAATTTCACTACAGAGAGCAACTCAATATTCAAAGCTCTCTCACAGAATGAAGTTCTAATCGAGTTATGTGTGCTCTATACTCTGTTTCATTGGAGTCAGGGGAAAGAGCTCTGATTTAATCATTCCATTTTTTTTGGCTTTTCTTTCCACAAATAGCCAAAAACAAAAGAGAAATAATCTTTCTGGTAGTAAAATAGATCAAGAGCAAAGCACAGGCCAAGGTGGTCCAGCTGAACTTGCCTGATTTTGATTTGGAAAAGGTAGAAAACATTCAAAACTGTGAGAAAGACAGATAGGAAATTCATGCTAGAAATTGTGATCATCAAATAAAATATAGCTGTCTGGTCAAATGGAAAATAATGAATTTTTTAATATTCATTAGTATGACCCATGTTATATTTAGGATGTTCTCATATTAAAATATTAGTTGTTGTTTATCTAAAATTTGAATTTAACTGGGCATCCTATATTTCATCTACTAAATCTAGCAACACTATTAGTAATGGAGTCCAATAATTATGGGAGCAGTGTATGACTGAGCTCAAAATAGAAATCTCATGATCACCACAAAGTAAACTACAATACGTTCACCAAAAATGGCACAATACACAGTGTACAATGAATAGGGCCACCTTGACATAATTAGAATTCATGTAAGACTAGAATTAATTTAGTTTATAAATATTCTATAACTTAGAGGGTTATAGCATAGGCTTGTGTATTGAAATATTTCATCATTTCTATTGCTAACATAGTTAAATGATTTTTTCCCGTAAAAATTTCATTTTGCGAAATTAAGAGAACTACAGGTACATTATTTTTAAAAGCTAGAGATCACAGACAAACTAGAAAATAAAAACATGGAGAATATCCTTATTCCCACCAACTTGGAGAATATACTATCAGAAGACTTTTCAACATATAGCTATAAGAACATGCCATTAGTTAATTGCTTTTTCATTAATGAATTTTTTCTTAAATAAGACTATACCCGCATGGAGCTTACCTTCAAATGGAAGGAGCCAAAAATAAACAAACAAACAAACAAACAAATAAAAATAGAATACATCAGAGAAGTGAATCAGAAAAAATAAAGCCCAGAAGAGAGATAGAGAATGTTGGGAGTAGGGAGAGTAATGATGTTTACATTAAGTGATAAGGTTAGACCTCCCTGATAAGGTGACATTTGAGCAGAGACCTGAAAAATATGGAGAGCGAGTCACGGAGGTGAAGAAGTAAGTACGAAGGCCCTGAAATTGTAAATTCTGGGTGCAGTCCATAGTCAGCAGAAGATCAATGTGGTCAGAGTCCAGTGATTGGGGAGGAAGCAGTAGGAGATGAGGTCAGGGAATTAGTGTTGGAAGCAGTCCTGAAAATGACGAGATTTTACTCCAAGGGAAATAAGCTTTTGAAGGGTTCTTAAGTCTGTGAGATCCCATCACCGTTCAGTTCAACGCAGTCACTGTGGCCTCTGTGTGGAAGATAGACTGCAGCCCAGCAGGAAGAAGAGTCAGAGGAGCTGTGAGGAGGTACTGCCACCACCCTTGCAAAAGCGATAGGGAACAGGATAAGGGAGAGGCTGGTAACAGTGAGGATGATAAGAAGCAGTTGGATTTGAATATGTTTTGAAGGTAAAGAGGAGGAAAGGAGATGCCATTCCTGCCTTCAAGGGTCTTTCTCTACTGGTAACTGACACTCAATATTTCCATGCCAAAATATACATACATCAGGAAACTGAGGCTAAAAAAGTTCAAACATCTGCTCAGGGTCACATAGCTAATAAGAAAAGAGCAATGAAGGAATTCAGATTTGACTGACACCAAACAGTGGATCATACACAAAGAAAAGTAGGCTGTAAGGTTCTAACCTCATGGAGCTTGGGAAAGATTTTAGATCAACATTTGAAATGTAGTTAAATGATCATCCTAGGTAGTGTGTGATTGAGAGCTGAATAAATCATCTGCATTCAAGTGTTTTGTGAGTCCAGGGGAGTAGGAAGAGTGTATAATTTAAAGCTCTTAAAGAAGGAGTCATGGGGGATGATGTACAAACTGGGCCTAGTAGAAAGAGAGTATTTGGACTAGGTAGAGAGGAGGAGGATATAAAGCACTAACAAGAATAAAAATAGATCCTAGAGTTACTTAGAAATGAGCATGACATTTCCAAGACAGAGTTGACCAACTTGGCTGAAACTGGGGGAAATAGAAGCAGTACCCATACTACTGAAACCTGTGCCATCTTAACCAGATTTGTCTGATGATCTCTTTTAAGCAGAAGTGAAAGTTATACGGTTATTAACAAAAGGAATAAATAGGCTGTAAATTTTCACACAGAGCCATGAGACTTTCTCATCTAAAATAAACAAAACATCTTTTGCTCATTTGTATTCAAGTACACATTATCTGACAGCCTCCTCTCCCCATGGGAAAGTCTAGTTTTGGTTATTGACAAGTCATAGCTAATGCCATGGTGGTGGTGGTGATGTGTCAAAATTTACACACTAGAGCTCAGATGTATAACAAAAGTGAGTGTCTTCATTTTTCTACAAATGCACTAAGCTTCCTGCCAAGCACTATTCTGGCATATGGCTGGGGGTGGGATGCAGGCAGAGCATTAAAATGCCAATTAGAGGTGAATCATTCTTTTCTGATCTAAAGCAGTCTTCTTTATTTAAAAATCTCTTTCAGGAAAATATTCAGCTAATTCAAAGTTAAATTATCCATCAGGGCTGTCTTTTGTCCCTCAAAGGGACTGACATTTTCCTTTACAAGACAGTTTCTGGAAACAGAGTAAAGCTCGTGTATGCCCAGGGACTTGGAGGACTGAGGGCTCCAATCCATCCCTGGTTGACATCCACATGGAGAAGAGGTGTAGGATACATACCACAGCAACTTAATCTTGCCAGGTTTGTCAGCTTCTGTCATTACTACATATGTTTCAAGAATTACTACATATGTTTCAAGAATGTGTAATTTGTGATCTGTTCTTTCAGTGTATTAAGTGGTTCTTGTCTTTTAACCCTCAAACTCCCCACCTCAGCTCCTGCAGTCACTTCAGATCCTCTAAGCGTCTTTGCTTTCTCTTCTGGTCTCTTTCTTAGCTGGCCATGCTGTGGACTTTGTTATGTGGCCAACTGGTTCTCACTGTGGCAATATCATTGGTTGTTGATCAGCTACTCTCTGAGTCTCCCACAATGGCACATGGAAAATTCTGGATCTCCCTCTATGCCACCCAGCAAAGGCAGTTTTTCAGAAATAGAAGCAATCTCCAGCACTCTCTCTGCCCCAAAATACCCAATCGTCATTTCTACTCTTGCAGTTGCTTCATGTTGGCCTGGGGGCTCCCTGTAAAGTGGTTCGGGCTCTCTCAGCTTTCACATCTCCACTCAATCTACCTGAGATTTCTCCCATTCTTCAATAATCACCTCCAGAGTTCTTGTTTAAACAGCTTCAGTGTAATATAATTTACATGCCATACAATGTAGCCATGTTAAGTATACAGATCAATGCATTTTAGTAAATTTATAGTTTTACAACCATCACACAATGCAGCTCTCCAACACCTGCATCACCCTAAAATGTTCTCTCATACTCATATATAATCTAGGAAAATGTGGGAGCCCAAAAAAATAAGAACAGTTCAAACTGCTTTTACCCTGAGGGCATTTGTCCATATGAAAAGATAGCTGCCTCTAGAACTGGGGTTTTGGTGGCTTCTTAGAATAAAGGTAACTAAAGCAAAAGCTTACCTAAGTAG
>NW_006432669.1:8540149-8543564 GCF_000325575.1 Pteropus alecto
CCAAGTATTACAAGGAAGCTTAATCTTTGAACTTGTGTAACCAGACACATAAGATCACCGATACACAAGTGAACAAGACAATATGAGTAAAAACAGCAGAAAAAAAAAAAGACAATTAAAACAGACTCATATAGAATTAATATAATTATCATACATATATTGTGAAACTATGCTAAGTATGTACAGTTAAAATGATTAAGTTTTATGGTATGTTCATTATATCATACTAAAGCTATTTAAACAAGAACCTCCGGAGGTAATTTCTGAAGAATGGGAGAAATCTCAGAAAGATTGAGGGGGGATGTGGAAGCAGAGAGAACTTGAATCCTCAATTCCTTTTAGGTCCTCAGGAAGGAGACCACTTCACAGGGAGCCCCCAGGCCAACGTGGAGTGACCACAACAGAGGAGAAATGATGATTGGGCATTTACCCACTTATTTTGACAATGTTTCACCAATTCTTATTCTTTCTTCTTTTTTTTTATTCTATCCCCTAATTCCCCCCACAACTTTATGAAACTATGGAATCTGAAAACAAAAGAAACAGAGGTATTGTATCTCATCAGTAAATTTTTCTACACATAGCTTCCTATTCAGTGGTTTGTTAATACTGTTCCTAGAAATTTACATCTAAATTCTTTATTGGAAAGAAATAAAATAATCCACATCAAAATTGAGCTGGGATTATGCATTCATTAAGATACTTTCTGTTGCATGCCCCCGCCCCCAAAAGAACATCTTGAGCTAGCTTAAACTTAAAAGAAAATCATCCTAACAACAGTATGTTCTCTTGAAATACAAGTACAGAATTGGTACACAACCTCAGAATAAAACTTGAAAAAGTAATTCAAATATTATTCCTTCTCTCAATCTCCCCTCTTCTTCCTCATGTTTGTTTCACTCAGCTTCTTGGCTTCACTTTCAGCCATGCAGAGAGAATAACTCATATTTTCAAATCTCAGATCTCTCACCCTTACCTTCTGCAGGCAGGAGGTGGGGTTTTTACTATTCCCATAAGGAGTGGGAGACTGGAAAACAAAATATCAGCTGTCCACTATTGAGACAACACTGTTTAAAATTATATAGTTTCATCTGTAGGTTCTGTAGGTCTGAGAAATTGTATGAATAAACCTATAATCAGTCCTACAGAAACATATAAACTTATAAAAACTTAAACCATAAAACAAAATAAAAAAAGAATACAAGATTTCTGCTTTTGGTACTAGCAAACTAGTTGATTCGGATTAACTCTTCAGACATCTAAAAAAGAAAGAACAAATATTTTTTAATATTAAAAGGTTATGTTTTGACTTGAGTAGGTAAATGGTTGTTTACTTTCATAGTAACTCAATACGAATTTTTCTGCATATGTATCATAGTGCACAATAAAAAGGGGATTCAAAATATCAAAGAATAATTCAATTCCTTAATGTACAAAGAACTTCCATAATAAGTTTTAAGAATATGAAAAATATAAAAACATAAAAATGAACAAGGAATTATAAAAGAACATCACTAAAAAATAAACAAATGGTCAATAAACAGATGAAAATATATTCACTTTCGCTAATAACCAAAATATGCAATTTTTAAAGAGGGTTTTTTCATCATCCAACTAGTAAAAATTAACCTGATTATAACCAGGATTGATGAAGATGTAAAGAAACACACTCTTAAATATGGTTGGTAGAGTATAAACTAATATAGCCATATTAGTGGACAATTTAGCAGTATTGATTAAAAGTGATTATTATTAAAATTTCAAAAGCATATGTCCTTTGATCCAGGAGTTCAAATTGATGTATTCATTCTATAGTTTTATTTTTTAACACATGAACAAAAATGTATGCCTAAATATTTTCACTGCAGCATTGTTTGCGGTAACAATAAATAGATAGCTGCTATTTATCCACCAGTTGAATAGTTAAATTAATTGTATGATATCACACTGTAATGCTACTCTGTAGCAGTTCAAAATAATGAAATACATTATATACATCAGCATGAAAAAATAAAGAAATCATACTGTTAGATATAAAACAAATTGCCTAACAATATCTTTCTACTTTTATTGAAAACTAAAACTACATTAAGATAGAACAAGCAGCAAGAAGGAACCCATGAAACAAGAGTTATACTCATCTGATAGTGGGGAGATGACAAGGTCTTGGGGCAGATATAAAGATTAGGAATATCTCGATGAGCTAGGGGCAATAAAAGCCAAGTCTAGAAGCAATGAAAACAAGACAATACTGAGGGAGTCAGTGGCTTACCATCATCAAGAATATGTTGAAGGTCTAGGAGCCCAGATAACACAATTAAGTGTCTGAGACTGAGAAAAGCAAGTATATCTGAAACTGTATCTGAGACAGGAACTCAGAAATAAAAAGGTAAGACTTGCATAGAAATTTGCAAAAGTTATTCTATTAGAGGAATTATGAGTATATTTGTGCTCTGATCCTGGTGAAGACAGGGAAAGCAGAGTTGATAGTTCATGGGCTGCTCATACAAAGAAAAAAAAACATTTATTCCAAGCGTATTCATGACAAAATGCAACTCATCTACATGAGATAATAATATGCTGTGTTGTGCTATCTCTGTGACCTCTCACGAGAGACTAAACTCTTGAGTTTTTGGCTTTCTCTTTGCTGACCACATCAAATAATCCACATCAAAAATGGGCTATTATTCTACTTGGATTATTTTAAGCATATATTAATATTATTTTATTTATCTGAAACCCATAAGGAATTAATTTGGGTCAAAGGACTATGGCCCAACAACTATTATTTCTCAAAAATAAAATGTTTTAAGTTTATCATTTTATTTTCTTTTTAAACAAAATTATCATTTATTTTTAATTACACATTGTATAAAATTTGAAGACGTGCCATTTAGAAGACACAGTTATAGTCTATCTCAGAAATTTCAGTAAGGTTAACTGAGAGAGCTTCGGAAATTTTCAGTTATCTCAAATTTAGCAGCATTGAACTCAATTTGTTTTATCCTTACCAACTCTAATTGCCATTTTGTAAAGAGAAACAATTAGAACCAGATTAATATTAGGACCATTTATTATCTGATAATTGCTGGGTATGGACAATGTCACAAATGAACTCCAAGAAGAAACACACTGGAAAACATTTGAAGAAAAAGGCTGAAGCAAAATACAGAACAGTTACTTTCATTTAGTGGAAGCTGAGATCTATATATATATTCTAATTAGACATCTGTTCTATTCTCATTTTTTATGTTCCTAAGAAAGTATCAGGCCAGTTTCCTCCAATATGATGGACAAGATATGCTGACTAACTCCTCTATCACAATACAAGTTCTTATCCTGGATGAATTACAACAATCATGCTCTTTGATGTATCGCTGAGATCATAAGAAAGTAAATGAAATCTCCAAGGGAA
>NW_006432669.1:8543585-8549930 GCF_000325575.1 Pteropus alecto
AAAATAGCGATTAAACCTGCAAAAACATAAAGGCAAGTCTGCATTTCCCTGGGCAAATGACAACACTGGACTAAGATCTGTGGCCTAAATACCCCAGTCTCCAGACATAACACTCACAAATATGGCCAGGACCCTGCTAGGGGTAAAGTGGTCTCTGGCCAGTAGTAATCCCTGGCCACTAACAGAAGCAAATAACTTGTGTATACATTTCCCTCTGTTGACTTTGCTCTGTATCTCACTGCCTCTGGCTTAGCCTGCAGCCTCTTTTTTCTTTTCTTTTTTTTTTAAATTTTTGCCTTTTATTAATGAAGACTGGAAATATTCATGGTGGACCAGAAGGTTCTAGATATGCCTTTTAAATTCAATCTCTATTTTAATTTCTTTATCTATCAAAATACAGCCTAGCTTGCCACCAAAGCCTCTTCAGTGAACTTCTTTCACTGAAACGATTCCATGTCTTTAGGGTATAGTTTTGAATCAATTGAGTTCTTTGAGTAATTTTTAATTTTTCATCAAACTTTTTTTCACTAATTTTGTACACTAATAGTGTACATGATATACCTGAGAATATTATTCAACCTGCATATGGAAGCACACTACAAAGGATTCATTGGTTTATCATGTAACCTAGTTGTTTTTTGAATAAAATTCCAAGGTTGCACAGCTATTGAAGATCAGAAAACTATCATAACACTTAATACTTCATGGAGTTCACTTTTAAAAATTGAATGAGTATTGAGAACCTAAAATGAAGTGGCATATTCAAAAAAATAAGAATACGCAGATGAAAACTGAAATATTCAATCATTAAAATTGTGTCTTTACAAGCTAAAACATCTGGATGGCTGATGTTAATTTACAATTTTGTTCTGAATTTTTAGTAATGCACAAAAGTAGCCACATTTCATGTTTATATTGACTTTGTATTTTCTGCAAGAGAAAACCATGTAGTAGTCTATAATTCAGTTTGTATAAGCTCTTTTAATCAATTTCTACTCAACTGATTCACTGGACTAATCCAAAGTTTGCTTTCCTGCTTTAAAACTTATTGATGTCAGCTGCAATAGTAAGGTTTTCCAGACATGTTCCTGTTCTTCTGTCCCACTCAAATTGTATGCTAAACAAAAACTGTGTTCTGTCCCAAAACTGTTTATGCCAGTGGTATTTATTACATAATTAACATATAACTTGATTAAATACTATGTTAACTGAAGTCATATCAATGTGAAAAAAAAATCGTTTCTCTAAATAACTCACTGACTACTTTGGAAAAACTCCAAAGTAATTTTGATCATAGAAAAAGCAACTTTAAAAGGTAGGGAACAAAATCATAAAAATCCAGGAAAATTCTGTCTTCAAAATGCATTGCAGTCGTTAAATGCTTACTTCCTTTTTAGAGATCAGAAACAGGAGATGCAACTGCTGCATGATGGGTAAAATCTATGCAAGAAATTGAAGAGAGAACTCCAGTCAGCCCAAAACTTGTGTGGTCTTTTCCACTGGACCTGGAAGAAGCTGGCAACCTTTTTATCACCTTTTCATCATACCAGTAAACTGAAATTCACTTACCATCCTGAGGTAATGTTGCCTGTTAGAAAGCAACGTTAGGCTATCGCTAAATGACTACTCTAATTCTCTGTTTAAAGAATACTGTCATGCATGTAAAGGAGAGAAGGGATAAAAAAAAAAGTTAATGATTTTTTTTTCTTTTTCAAGAACCAGCAAAATGTCAGACTGCTTAATTTTTGGCATCTCTAATCCCATTTAATACTCATACTAATACTAGCATAGGTCTATTATCCTCATTTTACCATTGATTAAAAAAAGAAGAAAAAGGCCAGGCGAAGATACATAACATAGCCAAGAATCTCTGTCTAAAAAGTAGCAGGGTCTGGATTTTGGCTTATGTCTTTCTGACTCCAGAGCCTGACTCTTTCCATTCCCTTTTCTTTAACAATCAAATACTAACTTTTATTATAAAAATACTCTTTTATAATCTTATAATATTATAAATCTTTTAAAGTCTTAAAGTAAAAATTTTAAATAATACAGATAAAAATTTTATAGCTAAAACCTTTTTTAATATCCCATTCCTATAAAAGTTTTTTTAATTCTGTATGCTATAATATTGAATGCATAACCTCACTATATTTTCTGACACTTTGTCCTCAAAAACAGTATACATTTGAGAGGGTCTTCAAAATATCTCCTCAAGCTCTACCTGACCAAAGAAGCATCCTCTCTAGAAATTATGCCTTGTCTTCAGTAAACTTGTCAACATTGGCCTTAAATTTCCTCTGTGGACCTAAGTAATTAATGCTCTCTGATTTGACATGATTCTACTGTACTAAAATAGATCGATTCATTCATTCATTCATCCACACACTCATTAACTTATTAAAACATTAATTCAGCAAATATTTATTGAGTTCCTACTATATGCCTATCACTGTTCTACATATTGAGGATGCAGTGATAAATAAGCCACAGTATAAACTTTCTTCGTCAGTGTACTAGTCTGTATTTTCCAGCCCCCCTGAAACTGAAAGACGGAGGGTGGGAGCAAACAATTGAGTTCTGGCCAATGAAATAGGGACAAAATAAATGTAAATTACTTACAGCCTGGCATCGAAAAACCTCTCAGTGATCCTCCCCATGCCACTTCTTCATCTCCTGGGTGGATACAAAGATCAATTCAGGACTTTGAGTTCCTAGGGGTTGATGAAGCCACTAGGAAGAAAGAACCTGGATTCCTAAAACACATAGAAGACCACTGATTCAACAACTATGAAATGAGTGAAAAATAAACATATTCTGATTTGTACAGCCACTATGGAAAACAGTTTGGTGGTTCTTCAAAAATTTAAAAATAGAACTACCATATTATCCAGCAATCTCATTTCTGGGTGTATAAAAGAATAATAGGACCAAAATGTGTTTTTTATTCAGTGTGGTTCCTCTTGAGTGCCCAAACAAAAGCTGATGTGTAGACATAGAATATTTTAGACATAAGATTTTTAAATTATCAACTTAGATTTTGACGTTTCATTTATCATTTATCATTTTTCAACCAAAAAGTAAGAATATTTTCTTTAAAATAATGATCCCTATTCTCTTTATCTGTTTACTAAATAAATATATGACTTTCCTCTGCGTGAAGCTATAGTTTGGGTCTCTAAAATCTAAAGCTGTGATTAGAGATGATGTAATTAACTACAGTCACTGGAGACCAAATAGCAGAAAGTTACTCTTGAACCTGTGGACAAGATACAGAAATCCCAGAGGTTAGCTAGCCACTCCAGATCTATCCAACAGCCCTGAATGCAGGTAATTAAATTTAAGCAAACTAGGTTAGCACTGACTGTGGAGGCCTGGAACCATCAATTTAAATAAGATCTCTATATGTGTACATTTTGCACATGTCTATTGCAAGTTATATTTCTTGTTGTGGAACTTTTGTGTCAAAGCGCATATATTTTTTTAAAATATATTGTCAAATGCCTTTAAGAAAACTAATCCAATTTAAACTCCAACCAATAGTATACAAAAGTAGTTTCTATAAACCTCCTCCAATACTATTTTGATTTCCTTGGCAACTTTAACAAGATAGAATGCCATACTATCTCATATAAGATTTAGTCTGATTTTAAGTAGTTTTATAGCTCTATTGTTCATTTGCATTGTGTGTGTGTCTATGTGTGTAAATTTGTGAGAGGTTTCTGTATATTAAGCTAACAACTGTTTGTCATGTTATTAATATTTCCTATCATTTTTCATTTGCCTTTAAAATTTCTTTATATTATATACCAAAATACACAATATACATTATACAATAATAGAGTCTAACCTCTCCATCTTAAAATAAATTTTCAAATTATCATGTGTTTAAAACTGGGGTTTTTTTTATGATTTTAACTTTAAAAGTCCTTCCCATCTCTACATCAGAAATACATATTTAGGTTTTCTTCTAGATTTTAATGACTTTTTTACATTTAACATCTTAATGTGCATGAATTTATTTATTTATTTTAATATATAGATATGATATATTTTTCAAATTGTTATTCAATAGTCCCTAAAATGCTGGTCGACTCCCTCTTTCTCCCAGTTGCTTACAACGTATTACTTAATAAAGTCAAACGTATGCAAACAGAATACGTTCGTAGGTTACTTTATTGTCTCATTCATTTCTAAATCCTTGTGTTAATATCACATAGTTTTGTTAAATATCTGATATATCAAAAAGTCTCACATTTAAATCCATTTACAAAATTTTATTAGCTATCTTATTTGCTTATTCTTCAAATGAACTTCTGAATTTTATTAGCTAGTCTTACTTGTTTATTCTTCAAGAGAACTTTAAAATTACTACCAAGTTCCAAAAGTATTCTAATGGGATTTTTAGGCATTGCATTATAAATTAATTTATAAATTGATTTTTAAATAATATTTAGCCTTTTATTCAGTAATACGATATGCAACATAATTTAGTTGCTTTGAATTTTTATGACCCACAATATATATTTTTTCAAATAGATCTTGCTAATATAATATTAAGAAATATAACATAGAAAGCCAATGTAAAAAAGGAAATAGGTGAGCATATAAAAACACACACACGATGCAAAACACACACACCAACATAATAATACGGATATGCTCTGGCACATGAGATGTCTTTCTGTACTACTTGCTAATCATTCCCGATATATTGGAAAACTACTGGTTTATGTATATTTATTTATAATCAGTTTCAATAGTCAGGATTATGGCAGAAAAACAAATGACACCCTCAGATGGATAACTGATAAGCATTTCAAGAAGTCTATTGACAAAGATATAAGATGGGGTGATAAATAGTTAGATTTCTTTCTGTCACCACATATTTGAACCCCTTTACCCCATCAACCTCCCCTCTCCTCCTACCCCCTACCCTCTGGTAACCACTAGTCTATTGTCCATGTCCATGAGTCTCTGTTTGTTTGTCTTGTTCATTTGTTATTTTTAGGTTTATATCCCTTATATAAGTGATATCATGTGACTTTCAACTTTTTCTGGCTTATTTCATTTAGCATGATTATCTTGAGGTCAATCCATATTGTCACAAATGGCAGTATTTCATCTCTTCTTATGGCTGAGTAAAAGTCCATTGTATATATGTACCACAGCTTCTTTAGCCAATCATCTATCATAGGACACTTCAGTTGCTTCCATATCCTGGCCACAGTAAATAATGCTGCTATGAACATCAGGTTGCAAACATCTTTTCGGATCTGGTTTTTCAAGTCTTTGGGGTAAATACCCAGTAGAGGGATTGCTGGATCATATGGTAGATCAATTCTTAGTTTTTTGAGAAACCTCTATACTGTTTTCCATAGTGGTTGTACTAATTTGCAGTCCCACCAGCAGTGTATAAGGGTTCCTATTTCTCTGCATCCTCTCCAGTATTTGTTATTACTTGTCCTGTTGATTATAGCTATTCTAACAGGTGTGAGATGGTATCTCGTTGTGGTTTTGATTTGCATTTCCCTAATAGCTAGCGACATTGAGCATCTTTTCCAATATTTGTTGGCCATTTGTATGTCCTCTAGGGAGAAGTGTCTGTTCAGATCCTCTGCATAATTTTTTATTGGATATTTTGGTTTTTTGTTGTATTGAGTCATATGTGTTCTTTGTATATTTTGGATATTAGCCCCTTATTGGAGGCATTGCTTGCAAATATATTTTCCCATTGGGATGGTTGTCTCTTTATCTTGTTGACAGTTTCTTTTGCTGTGCAGAAGCTTTATAGTTTGATGTAGTCCCATTCATTTATTTTTGCTTGTACTTCCCTTGCCTTTGAGGTCAAATTCATAAAATCTTCTTTAAGTCCAAGGTCCTTTTTTGGGTTTTGCCTCTGGTTCTTCTTGTTTAATGTTATATACTTTAGTTATGAATCTTTGGCATATGGTTACTTTTATGAATATGTAAAGGATAGTATATACACACACACACACACACACACACACACATACACACTCACACACACATAAGTATATACAGTTGTCCATTTATATACAGTTGTCCATTTTCTTCTGTGCATGCCTTATCTCCATTCTCCTTTGAGAATTTGGATTTTTTAATCCTCCCCTTTTCAGTCTTTGTTATCTCAATTTGCCCGATGTACGCTGAACGTTCATTACTATCTTGTTATAACAATTCTCTTATTATTATTTAAGCTTATAATACCCTGTTCTTAGGAAGGGTTGCACTCCTCTGCTTCTATTTGCCTGATAGTCACCTTACTCTTAATTATGTCTTTTTTTTTTTTTTTTTTTTTTTTTTTTTTTTTGGGGGGGGGCACCC
>NW_006432669.1:8552322-8555444 GCF_000325575.1 Pteropus alecto
GTCATGTGGTTTTAGGTGAGCTGCCCCCCTCAGCCTCATATGGAGAATTCCAATTTTTGTATGTCTGGAAAGGTCTTAATTTCTCCTTATCTAAAGGAAAGCTTAGGTAGATACATTATTCTAGGCTGGTAGTTCCTTTCACTTAATAGTTTAAATATTTGATTTCATTCCTTTCTGGCTTGTGAGGTTTGCAATGAGAAGTCCGATGATAATCTAATAGGTTTTCCTTTATAAGTTACCATTTTCTTTTCCCTGGCTGCCCTGAGAATTCTATCTTTGTCATTAATTTTTGATAACTTTAATACAATGTGTCTTGGTGAAGGCCTTTTTGGTTTGAGATAATTGTGTGTTCTGTTGACTTATTGAATTCCAAGCTCCAGCTCATTCCTTAGATTAGAGAAATTCTCGTCCACCTTTTGCCTGAAAATGCTTTTAGTCCCTGCTCCTTTTCCTCACCTTCAAGAATGCCCATTATTCTTATGGTGTCTCACCTGATGATATCAGCTAGTTCTCGTATTTCTCTTTCATTGTTTTTCATTCTTCGGTTTCTCTCTTTTTCCTTCTGCTTTATTTCTAGATTTCTGTCTTCGATATCATTGATCCTTTCTTCCATTTGGTCGACTCTATTTCCCAAGCTTGCTATTTCAGTTTTCAATGCTTGCAGTGTGTTTTTTATCTCCAGAAGATCTATTCTGTTCTTTTCGAAGGTTTCAATCTCTTTGCTCTGCTCATCTAGTTGTTTTTACAATTCCAGAAATTGATGTGACTCGTTTCAGAACTCACTGAGTTTTTTCAGAAGTACCAGTCTGAATTCTCTGTCATTTAAGTTGCATATTTCTATGTCTGTAAGCTTATTTTCTGGAGATTTTTCTCTTTCTTTCTGAGATGCCTTGTCACTTTGGTTGTTCATGGTGTTTAAGGAACTATTTCTCCGCCTGGGTGTTAATGTTTTTTCCAAAAAGAAGATTTTTTTGTAAAAGGGTTTCTCTTTAGCCTGTTGCAAAGATTTTTTTCTTTTGGTTTCCGGTAGGTGGCATCTAAGCCTTTGGATCCCTGCTTTATATAAAGCCTTAATAATGCCTTTTTTTTTTTCTTATAGATGTTTAATCATGCTCGTTACCCTCAGTCTCAGTTGCTGTCAGTTTAGCGATAGTTTCGATAGCATTTGCTCAGATTCCCCTGGTGCTCCATGGCATTTGGTCTAAGAAGGTACAAGGGCAGTGTCCCTCTGTTGGGGGCTGCAGCCCAGCCTCGATTTTGCAACCATGGCTGGTAAAAATCAACTGTTTTTTCTCTGCTGTCTTCCTTCTCTCCTTTCTGCCCTGATGACTGGACCCTGCCGCCGGCCTCATGGAGCTCACAGCACTCCCAGACAGGGCTGTTCAAGGAAGTCCTAATCCTTCGCCTTTCCCCCTCCTCCTACAGATAGCTCTGGTGGCTGTGAGAGTCAGCTTCTTTATTTGTCCAAGTCCACCACCCACCACCTGGGGTTCTGACCTGTGGTAGTTCTTTAGCTGCTGGTAATACTGGTAGGCATCATTTTAGACTGGAACTCACAAGAATGAATCAGTACAAGGAAGATTCTTAAGACATTGTATTGTAACTTACCTGTTTTCTGTTCTCTTCCTTATTAGATTGTAAGTTCCTCTGACAATACATTTATTTTTGTATATAGATCAATAATAAGATATAAGTATTATTCTATAATGCATGCATATAGGGAGTTTATAAATCATAATATGTTTTAGATGAAGTATATTATGTCCATTGACCTAATCTTTTCCACCGAAGGCCTTCTAGCTACTACCTTTTTCTTGCTTTTGTTTTAGTTTCTTTACTTTCCTAAATTTCAAACTAATGGAAACCTGATAAAATAATATAAGCATCTATATAATCTATATAATCTTCCCTTCCCTTCTCTTCCCTTCCCTTCCCTTCCAGATAAAGCCCCTTTATAGTTATTTTGCTCTATTCAGGATTCAATCAATAAATTACATATTGCATTTGGTTGTCATGGACCCTTAGTCTCCTTTAATTTAGAAATAACTTCCCTCTCAACATACTTTTTTTGTAGTTTGTGGCATCAGCATTTTTGAAGAGTCCAAATGATTTGCCTTGTAAAATATAACTCCCTCCATATTTATCTGATAGTTTCCTCACTTTTAAATGCAAATCAAACATTTTTAGAAAAAATGCTACTTAGGTGATGTGTGTCCCAAAAGATATGTATGTCATTGCAGGAAATATATATCAGTTTTTCTGATATTAATGATGTTAAATTTGGTCACTTGGCTAAGATAGTGTTACCAAATCACTCCCGTAAAGATATTGTTTTCTATTTGTATTTAAAAAGTTATCTGTAGAGTGATGCTGAGACTAAATATTCTGTTATTCCAATGAATTTAGTGTCCGTTGATGAATCCCGCCTCCATCGTCATACAGGTTTCACAAAATAAAATTTTTCTATCACTCATTCTACATTTATTAACTGACATCTTTTTGTAAAGAAGAGTTTTCCCTCCATACTACCTTTATTTTATCATGTATACTCACAGATTTTATTTCTGCCTTCAACATATTATAATCTATTTCCATTATCATGATTTTGATACTCAGAATGTCTCATATTTAGCCAATGGGAGGTTCTGAATCATTTTGATGCACCTCTATTGTTTTTTGAGCACTTCTTTGTTTTTTGATCCAAAAATATATTATGGGCTCTCCTTTTACTTTCCCTTTTCCAGACTTGGAAACAGCCTTTATTCTTAAGACTCTAATCCCTTTTACTGGCAATGATACTCAGACACTAAGACCTAAGTGCAATACATGTGCTCATTGCTACTGATCTGTAGCCAAAATAGGTCTCTGACCCATCTCCAATGCCTCCACTTTACTCCACTGCAATAACTTCCAGTTAGTCTTCTGACAAGCAGTTTGGCTTCCCTTAACCAGTTCTTCCCACTACAATCAGAGTGATCTTTCCAAAATACAAATCTGTTTCTGTCATACCCAGAGCAAAAGCATGCATGTGCATGTACACATTCATGCACTTCATGACACGCTTAAAACCATTTGGTTGTAAAACAAACACCAAAATCATTAGCATGATCAAAAAGACTCCA
>NW_006432669.1:8555465-8580735 GCF_000325575.1 Pteropus alecto
CACATATTACCTCAGCCCTAAACCAATTTGACTGGTATCTTTATAAGAAGAAAAAATTTAGACACACGTACATGCGGAAAGATGATTTGAAGACAAGGGAGAAGATGGCCATGCAGAAGCCAAGGAGCAAGGCCTGGAACAAATCCTTTTCTCACAGCCCTCAGAAGGAACCCTGCTAATACTGTGATCTTGGATATCCAGCCTCCAGAACTGTGAAAAAATAAATTTTTTTGTTTAAGATATCCAGTGTGTCATACTTTATTAGAGCAGCCCTAGCAGTTTAATGCACTGCTTTTCTGTCTTTTTAGCTCACTAACATTTTGCACAGAGAATTGCACACCACATGTTTCTTCATGTAAATTGAAAAATTCACCATGTTATAGTTGTACTCCCTATTAGAATGTAAATAACTTTGGTTTCGAAATCAGAACTGAGTTCAAATTCTACCGTCTTATTAGCTGAGTGACTTTGGGAAAGAAAGCAAATCTTAGGTAAGAGATGAGGATAATAATAATCTATCTCATAAGAGTAGTTTGATCATTAAATAAGACACTATGTATTAAGTATTCAATATAGTACTTGAAAAATAATAATCACTCAATAAGTATTAACTATTACTGTTGCTATAATTGCTGTATTATATGTGTAATAAAAAATATGATGAGGCAAAATGGAGAAATATATAGAAGTATGTTTTAGTCATCCAGTGTATGGTAGATAACTTAAAATACATTGTACATTACTTCAACATCTTAATTATAAGTGAACTGAAGAACATACTAAGTTCCTCCAAAGAAGAATGTCTCTTCGCTGTGTACTAAAATACTCTATGGGAATCTTCCTGTATTTTGGCTCTCACAACCAAGAATCATTACAAAGAGACATAGCCCCAGGGTGAGACAAGATCAATTGCCCAGGCGGCTCCCCAGATTGGCAGACTATTAAGTTTCCGCTTCAGAAGGAGGTTTGTCCAGGAATAGTGCTCTGAAAAACCAAAACGATCTCAGATAGCATTAAAAATAGTACAGGGCTAAACTGGGGAAAGTAGATCTAAGCACCTAAACAACACTGTTACTCTTGTAGAGAATGACATTTTTTACACATCCATCATTTTAATGTTTGGATATAAAATTTTACATAAAATAAAAGCAGTGAAATATGTGTGTTAGGGTGAGAACATTCAATTTAGAAGAAGATACTGTGTGCTGTTGTTTTTATTGAACATGCACACAATAAATCAGGGCCCCTCGTCTCTTGAAGTACAACAAGGAAATGTAGACCATGTCAGGTAACATGTGACATCAGTGAACCTCACTTAAGCAGAGAAGCAACAGAAAGAAAGAAAGGGACAAAGAAGGGCCAACTATAAAATGAAGAGTGAGACTCACTGGCCTCAGCCAACTCCTGCGACAAACTGAGTTCGAAATTTCAAGTTTAAGAAGCACAGTCTGTCCTCTTAGCAAACTTCAAGTATACAATTCAGTATTATTAACTATCTCTTCACTATGCTATGTATTAGATGTCCAAACTTATTTATTTTGCTTAATTGAAACTTTGTACCCTTTGACCAGCTCCTCATTCCACATCCCCCACCAACCTACCCATTCCTAGCAACCACCATTCTACTCTTGACTTCTATGAGTTTGACTGCTTTAGATTTCACATATAAGTGAGATCATCTCAATAAAATTTTTTTTTAAAAAAAAAAAGAAGCACAATATGATCCTGCCATCTTGGTTTGCAAAAACATACATTGGTAACGGATTATCTTTTTTCCTTTATCCTTTAAAAACTACAGGTCCAACCTAACAGGCCAAATTTTCCTATAACTAATCAAGAAAATGCTCTAAATTCAATTAGGATAATAAGATTTGGCATGCAGTTCTCACAACATTCTTGAAGAGGTAACCCCTATTTGAAATACTTCAAATCAAAATTATTCTTACTCTTGGAAATAAGATATCTCCCCATCTCAAGGTAGTTTTCCAGTCTGTAAGTCTATAGGTACAAAATTTTCAGAGTATCTTAAAACCAGTGGATACCTGAATGCCCTTTCTCACCCAGCAGAACAAAACACCTGCTACTATAAACACGCCATATCCCAAATTACTTTATTCTCTCAGGATTGCCACATCCTATCCCTAAATTATCCCGATAATTTTTATCCCAAACAAAGCGACTCCACACTCATCCTTGTAAGCCATGAGACATTTACCACCAGAGGAAACACCAGTACCTCTCCCATCATTGTTTCCAATCAAGGTCCTCTGAAATTTGGGAGATTAGAAAAAAGAATGAAGAAGATCTTCAGGGATCTTTCAACTGGAAATTTTGTTACTTTCTACCTGTTATATTCAGAGAATAGTACTCTGTGATGAAAAATAAATGAAATATGGTTAACGTTTTAAAATAGACACAACTTTACCTCTGCATTGACATGCTCTTTGATAAAGATGTGCCTCTGCATTGACATGCTCTTTGATAAAGATGTGCATTCATTTTCTTTTAATAACTCCATGTCTTGTGACTGATTTCTGAGAAAATGCTGTATTACAAACCCCAGGTGTGTTACAGGCCCACTAATGATATCAGAGTATAAACCAGTCACAACCCTTCCATTAAACTTTGAGCGATCACAATATCCACCACTGTTGATGCTGAAAGAAAAACATTTTCTAGAGAAGTGAAGACCATTTATGGAAATGTTTGAATTGCTGTTCAGTAAACAGAGACATTTGAGAAGAGTCAGCTATAAACTGAAAAGCTTGTATGAGGGAGTGGGGAATAAAAGACAGCAAGTAGCAGAAGGTTTTTATAACCTAAGAGTAGACAGTTTGTACACATTGTGTCTATTATCATAAATGTTTCTACAGTCCACTGAGGTAATCTCTTTTCTGAAAATGAATACTGAGTTGTGGATACCTAATAACATCATTTGTAATAGCTATAATTATACATTTAATTTATAGCATTTCCTTTGATCATCATTTAAAAATTGTTTACTAAATTAAAAATATATCCACCGGGTATAGCAAGTACTTTTGTTGGCCTGCCTTTCATCCCCACAGCCCACCTCTGTTTCCAGCTGCAGTTGAGATGGATTAGTATACACAAGCTACCAACATTCCATCTTAAGCATGTGCACTTCTACATCAAGACCTTCTCAAAGTCAAGTTTATTAAGCCCAGGAGCATAGGAGAAGTTAAAAGTCCAGAGGCACACAATCAGTGGAGCGTGGGAACTGGCAGAGACATTCCCGACCTCCTGTTCTTTAGATCAACAGTACTAGGAAGCATTCTGTATGTTTCTTAGAGGTTCCTACAAAATTGTGCCAGCCTCAGCTTCAACGACTCATCATAATATAGGCTTCTTCTCTTTTCTTTGCTCATTCTCTGTGCTCCTTTACTACTGCTTCCTGGGCTCCCCTCCAATTAAAGTGCTTGCTCTCAACTTCTAATCTCAGGCTCTGCTTTTGGGAGAACCCAAAGACATCAAATAGCTTAAAATATAGTGAGATGTAGACTGTGGAAAATTATCCAGCAGTGAAAGCAACTTAGAAAAAGTATCATCTAATCATTAAACAACTATCTATTTAGCACTTATTAAGTTCCAAGCACTGTTCAAGGGCACTGGGAACACTGCTCAAGTAACTGGTTGTTAAAAATATCAATTTACTGATAATATACTTGTAAAGCACTCAGGACTGTGCCTACTACATGTTAAGTTGTATGTGTCTATTAAACAAATAGATAAAGGTATTAAATTCCAAGTATCTACTGATTATATATCTCAATGTTTAAACCATCTCTTAACTTTGCAATAAACTCTGATAGTTTTTAATCAAACTTTTTATTTCATGATAATTATATACTCAATGCAGTTCTAAGAAATAATAACAGAAAGAACCCCTGTACTCTTTATCTGGGTAGCTTAATTTTAATTTCAGTGTTAATCAAAATAATTCAAATCAATTTCTGTTATCTTTGGGTAGGACTGGAAAACAGGGTGGGTCCAGTGCTTTTTTACTGAGGTAAAATTTTTATAAAATTAACCATTTTAAAGTATACAATGGCCTCGTGCACCCATATCAAATTCCAAAACATTTTATTGCCCCCAAAGTAAACTCCACTCCCAATAAGCAGACACTCCCCCATTCTTCCCTACTCCTAGCTTCTGGCAACCACCAATCTGCTTTCAGTCTCTATGGATTTTACCTATTCTGAATATTTCATATAAAGTGAACCATACATTATATGACCTTCCATGTCTGGTTTCTTTCACTTACCACAATATTTTTGAGATTCATTCACATTATAGCAGATGTAGATACTTTATTCCTTTGTATTGCTGAATAATAATCCATTGTATTTATATATCACATTTGATTACCCATTTATCCATTAACGGATATTTTGGTTGTTTCCAGCTTTGGCTGTAATGAATAATACTGTTGTGAAGATTGATGTACAGGTATTTGTTTAAGTACCTGTTTTCAATTTTGGGTGGGGTGGTGGGCTATATCGAAGAGTGGAATTGCTGGATCATATGGTAATTCTATTTTTAACTTTTTAAGGATCCACCAAATGATTGTCCAGAGTGATTGCAACATTTTACTTTCCTAATAGATGTATACAAGGGTTCCAATTTCTCCACATTCTTGTTAAAACTTGTTAATTTCATTTTACCATGTGGTTATCCAGTTGCCTGGTATCACTTGTTGAAGAGAATGTCCATTTCCTATATAATGGTCCTGGTACCCAGGCAGAAAATCAATTAACCATATACGTGAGGGGTTATTTCTGAGCTTTTTATCCTATTTCATTATTCTTTATATCTATCTTTATGTCGGTACCAAAGTTTTGTTGCTATAGCTTTTTGGTAAATTTTAAAATTGAGAGGTGGGAGTCCTTTAACTTCATTTTTTCAAAATTATTTGACTTCTTCAAGTGCCATATGAATTTGAGGATTGGTCTTTTTATTTCTGAAATAAAGGGGGAACATTGGAATTTTAATAGGGATTACACTGAATCTGTAGATCACTTTGGGTAATATTATCATTTTAGCAATATTAAGTTTTTCGATCATTAATATAGGATGTCTTTCCATTTATTTAGGTCTTCTTTAATTTCTTTCAGCAATATTTTGTAGTTTTCAGTGTACAAGTCTTTCATCTCTTTGGTTAACTTTATTCCTAGGTATTTCATTCTTTTAGATGCTACTTTTTTTCAATTAGAGGCCTTTTATATTTTTACACTTATGCTACAAATTCACAGGGAATGGGTTCCAGCAGCTCAGGCTCCTTTCCGTTGGTTCTCACAGTGTGCTTCTCTGGGTGGAGCAGGCTGGTGCTTGAGTTGAACCCAGGTATCTTTCTCTTTGGCTTTCTTCTTTTTTTTTTTATCATTTTCCTTCACTCGTTTCAGAAAGCTATCTCAGGTCTTGGAGTACTAAATATGCTCAATATATACATTAATTCTCTTGGTAAGAGTCTTGCCCTTAACTTGTTTTTTTTTTACAACAATACCAACTGCATGCTGGTAACATTATAAACTCCTCTAGTTTTGCCATGGTAACGTTCATGGGGCATTCTAGGCGAATTACTAGAAGATGACAGTTTCAGCTGAAAAGGCTTTTGGATGCTATTTTAAATGAAATAGTTTTCTTAATTTTATTTTAGTATGTGTGTACTCTTTAGGATTTTCTATGTATAACATTGTGTCACTTGTGAATAGGAATATGTTTCCTTCTTTATTTTCTGTTTGGGTGCCTTTGTTTCTTTTTCTCACCTAATTGTTCTGCTTAGAAGTTCCAGTATAATGTTGAACAGAAGTGGCAAAAGTGGGTATCTTTGTCTTGTCTCTGACCTTAGGGGGAAGGCTTTCAGTCTCTAACCATTGAGTATGGTGTTGGCTGTGGGCTTTTCGTAAATGCTTTTTGTGAGATTGAGGAAGTTTCCTTCCTCATAATTTTTTAAAGTATTTTTTTTTATCATGAAATGTGTCAAATTTTGTCAATGTATTTCTGCATAAATTGAGATGATTGTGTAATTTTTTCCCTTCATTATGTTAATATGGTGTATTACATTTTCATATATTGAGCCACACTTGAATTCTGAGAATAAATCCCATTTGGTCATGGTGTATAACCCTTTTAATATCCTGCTTCATTCAATTTTGTTGAAGATTTTTTCATCTATATTGATGATGGGTATCAGGGTAATTTTTTATTTAAAGTGAGCCTCTTTTAGGTAAGATATAGTTGGATAATGCTTTTTTTATCCATTCTGCCAATCTTTCCCTTTTAATTGGAGAGTAACTCCACTTACATACAAGGTAATTACTGATAAAGAAGGACTTCTTCCATTTTGCTATTTGTTTTCTACATGTCATATCTTTTTACCCTTAATTCCTTCATTATTGCTTTCATTTTTGATTTTTATAGTGTAGCATCTTTATTCTTTTCTCATTTTATTTTCTATATATATATGTTTTTAGTTATTTTCTTACTGATTATTTTCTGTTTCTGTAACTATACTCCTATACATCTCCATCTCTTCCCCTTTGTGACATTGTCATCACACATTACATCTTTATATGTTTTGTACCCATTGACATATTTTATGCATTTGTCTTGTAAGTCATATAGAAAAAAAGAAAAGGGAGTTGAAAATCAAATATACAAAAAACAATTATATTATCTCTTGGATTTACCTACATGGTTAACTTTAGCAGTGTTTCCCACTTCTCTGTATGGCTTCAAGTTACTGTCAAGGGTTCTTTTATTTCCCCCTGAAGGACTCCCTTTACCATTTCTGTAGAGCAGGTTAACTAGTGATGAACAACCTCAGCTTTTGTTTAGCTGGGAATGTCTTAATTACTCCTTCATTTTTGGAAAACAGTTTTGCTGGATGTATAATTCTTGGTTGACAAAATATTTTAGCTCTTTAAGTATGTTATTTTATTGCTTCTGGATTCCGTGGTTTCTAAGGAGAAATTAGCTGTTAATTTTATTGACAATCTTTTACATAATAAGTTGCCTATCTCACTTCTTCCAAGACTCCGTTTTTGGCTTTCAACATTTTGATTATAATGTGTTTCAGTGTAGTTTTCTTTTATTTATCCTCCTTGGAGTTTGTTGAGCTTTTTAAGTTTGTAGACTCATGTATTTTATCAAATTTGAGATGTTTTGGGTCATTATTACTTTTAATGATCCTTTTTCCCCTCTTTCTACGTCCCCTCTCCTTTTGAGATTCCTAACATGTTTATGTTGGTAGATTTGATGGTGTCTAATGGGTTTCTTTTTATTCATTCTTTTTTCTTCTCCTCAACCTGGATAATTTCAACTGATATATCTTCAAATTTACTGATTCTTCCGCCTGCTCAAATATGTTGCTGAAACCTACTACAGAAGTTTTCATTTCTATTACTGTACATTGCAGCACCAGAATTTATGTAGGGTTCCTTTTTATAATTTCTATATCTTTTTTTGATATTCTCTATTTATTGAGACATCATTTTGCTGGTTTTCTCTATCTTGTTGTCCATGGTTTCCTTTAGCTCTTTAGACATGTTATGACAGTAGGTTTAAAAATCTTTGTCGTAAAAGTTCCATATATGTGCTTCTTGAGGATCAGCTTCTATTAATTTCTGTGAATAAGCCATATTTTTTGTTTCTTTGCATATTTCATAATATTTTTTGAAAACTAGACATGTTGAATATTATAACTCTGAAAATCAGATGTTTTTCCCATTCTCAGGCACTTTATTTTATTTTATTTTTGCTTGATGTAGGTTGTAGTACTTTGTTTCCATTATTTTTCTAAACTATCTTTGTAAGGTCTGTATTATTTGTTGAGTATAGTCTCTGAAGTCTCTGTCCCTTTGGCTTGCAGTCAGCTAGTGTTGACAGAGATTCCTTTAATGACTGGATTTTTTTTTTTAAAAAAAAGGAAGGGAGATAAGAGCAAAGGAAAGGAAAGAAAAGGGAAGGGAAGGGAAGGGAAGGGAAGGGAAGGGAAGGGAAGGGAAGAGAAGGGAAGGGAAGATTATATAGATTATATAGATGCTTATATTATTTTATCAGGTTTCCATTAGTTTGAAATTTAGGAAAGTAAAGAAACTAAAACAAAAGCAAGAAAAAGGTAGTAGCTAGAAGGCCTTCGGTGGAAAAGATTAGGTCAATGGACATAATATACTTCATCTAAAACATATTATGATTTATAAACTCCCTATATGCATGCATTATAGAATAATACTTATATCTTATTATTGATCTATATACAAAAATAAACGTATTGTCAGAGGAACTTACAATCTAATAAGGAAGAGAACAGAAAACAGGTAAGTTACAATACAATGTCTTAAGAACCTTCCTTGTACTGATTCATTCTTGTGAGTTCCAGTCTAAAATGATGCCTACCAGTATTACCAGCAGCTAATGTTGTTTATCTTAGAGATTCCTTCTAATCATGTGCTCTCAACTTGTAAATGACCTATTTCTAAGATATTTTTGTTTTTACTAATATACAAACTAATAACATAAACACCTAGAACTCTTAAATGATAGTAGGATAACACACTTTAAAGTTTGAGATTCATTGAAGGCAAAAAAAAAAAAGTGTTTAAACATTTGTACCTATCTCAGTGCTAAACAATTGAGATACATTCCAAAAACATACTGAAATCATGTTTCTTATCAGATAGGCCCACAGAATACTACCTCAATCATTAGTCTACATATTCTTAATATTTTTCCAACTCCCATTACTTTCCAAAATTAAAATAAATAACAAAATGATAAGTATTGAATCAAAGCAAAAAGTCAGTGATCTCATAAAAAGGCAAGTTATAGTACCTATCTTTTTTTCCCTCTATTTTAGCTGATTAAAAATTCCAGGCATCTTAGACTCACATACCTCCAACTGAGAAAACGTGTTTTTCAATATTCCTTTGAATAGCTGAAACATTTCCAAAACATATAACAAAACAAACAGAAAAACATATGTGCCGAGAAAATGTTATTTAGGGAAAATTATCAAGTATCACAAACATCTTTTAGTTTTTGCTTTGTTTTTAAGTCATGCACAATTAATAATCTGTCAAATTGTCCTTTTTTATCTGAGCAACATGTCGGGCATAATAATGATATGAAGGTAACAACATCCCTTAATATACAGTAGGTGCTGACCAAGGGAGTAAATCTGCGCAATGCACATAATAATAAAGTATGGGATATAATTAAAATGAGAAAAATTTTCCACTTTATAAGGTTTTCTTGGTTTTCATTTTTTTAACAATGAAAGGAGAGGAAGCAATTAGTATATCTTTAAAGCAAGAGTCAAGGTGATAATGAAATGCTAAATTTGAGGTTCTTATCTTGTTATCAAGGGTTTTCCAATCCAAAGAGATTAGAACATGTTAACTAAATAAAGAAATTAAAGTTATTCACAGTTCGAAGAATGGTATCGAAAACCCCATCAATCTATACTTTGTAAGAGAATTCTCGTGTGCTCAGATACCTTTAAATTGCACATTAGTTTTTTAATCTGACTGTTTGAATTTACATCAAAAACACTATTCCTGTTTTTGTGTGATTTACATGTTAAATGAAGAATCTCCAGAGCTCTCCTTCAGGACCACTATGTTAACTGATGCTATTCTCCTCATGAGAACATATACAAAAACTCAAAATAATATCCAGAAAAACTAAGCCAATGATAGACAAGAAATGGTTAATTAGTATTATGGGTTCTTTGAGGTTTTTTTCTGATATTTTTTCTTGCAAATATTTGTAATTTGTTCACCTTCTCTATAGTCTTTGTTGTATGGGTTCTTCAGTAGGTTTTTAATATTTTTGGTTATCCTTATGTTTTCTGGTTGAACATAATAGCCATATGCTTAAGGCGTAGTTTAAGTAGTTTAATGAAAATGGCCTGCATATTTAAATAACTCTAAATTGAGCCTTACAATTATCTTTTGCATAAAACTGTTCTGCCAAACATGACTTAATACATCCTAATTATCATATGTAAGAGGTTTTGATAGCAGTCATGTTGGCAGTATTGACTACTCAAAATTTTTTTTCCTTGGTTTCTCCATGATGTTCTCTATCAGTTCTTAACCTGCTTCTGCATCCACATCCTTTCAATTGTCTTCAGAAATTCCTTTCTCTATCTGTTTCTTACATGTTACAGCCCACATCCCAAGTAGAGTCAAATATCAAAATATCTTTAAATGTGGGGGAGGAATGCTAAGAGAATTAATAAAAACATATTTTAATAAAGCTTAGGTTTAAGGTGATAGATACATAGGTAATTTTCTTCTACCTTTATCTTCCAAATTTTCTTTACTGAAAAAATAAAATTACTATGATAAAAAAAAGTTTTAAAGAATAAAATGGAATTTTCCAAGTTCCCTTCTTAATGCATTTCTGTTCCTACTATAGGCACATTCCTCTGGTAAACATACTTATCCACTGTCGTCAGTCAGCAAATCTGCTACAACAAATTCTAAGTCTATACAGGTTGTCTCCTTTCCAAAAGGTAAAAGGTTAAGGAAGTACAAATTACTAGTAAATAGAGGGTAATAGAGGGTCACAGGGATAGGGAGCACTGCATAGGGACTTCAGATAGCAGTAAGGTAATGGCTATGTGTAGAGCCAGAGGGAAGATAGAGCAATCAGGGGGATTGTTTCATAAACTATATAAAAGTCTAATCAGTGTACTGTATACTCGAAACCAATAAAAAAAGAAAAGAAAAGAAAAGGTGTGCTCGAAATTTGAATTGTAAGAGGCAAATAAAAGATATACATATATTAAGAGAAATCTACAATTTCACAAAACAAAATTTTTAAGTAAACTCTATATATGATACATTTTGGATTTGCAATTTATCCTAAAACCTAAAGAAATCAAACCAGGCATCTTTCCCCCTACGTGAATTTATACATGGATCATAGGGACCACAGCAGAATATCTCTATCTGAATATCCCATAGGCACCTTAAAAAATCTAGAATGAACTCATCTTCCTTTCACCTCCTCCTCTCAAAAAATTATCTTATGGTTTTACTCTCACTAAATGACATCTACTCTCATGAATTATAGTATACAAGAGCTGAGAACGTTAGGGAGTCTAGAATAACTCTTGGATCTCAGATTTATGCAACACTTTATTTAATTCTACTTCCTAAGCATTTCCATCCTCCACTCCAACCTCACTGATTTACCTTAGTTCAGAGGTTTATTATTTCTTAATCAGATTAGAAATCCTGACAGTTCTCCAAATATTTAGTCTTATTAAAGCCAGACTATCAATCCTCAACATTGTGTTAGAGTAATATCTCTATAATATAAATTTGATGAATAGTTGGTATTCAATAATTTTTTCTGAGTGCTTGAATGGTCAAAATTAAATAAATTACTAGCTCTAATCTCAAATTCTTAAAATACAGCTAGAGAAACAGACACTAACAAATAAATCTAATTTTTTCACCTATACCATTGCACATGTATAATATTTTTCTTACTCTGTAAAATAATTCTGTTGCAGTAAGACATTTTATATTGAAAAACATTTCAACTAAATTTTTAATAAATAGATAATTTTACAAGAAAATAACATGTCATAGTAATGTATTTGTAACGGCCTTATGAGGGAAAAAAATGGAAGACTTAATGTGTTATTGATGTGTTGGCACCAAATAAAGACTAAATTATGTCACTGGGTATGGACAAAATTTTCACTATGATTCAGTCAGAGAAAGTCTTGGAAGAAATAAGTTACCATGTGGCTTGTGGTAGTAGAGATTTCTGAATACAAAGCTATCCGCCCCATATCACTGAGTGGCATGATCATTTAGAGGAGATGCTTGTGCAAATTCTGTCTTGTTCAAAATAACTCATGGCTAAATATGCAGGGGAACATGTTCTTTAAATGGTGATTTAAATTTTTTTTTTAATTTTCTTTTTGTTTGGGTTTTTTTACTGTATAATATTTGATTAATTGGCCCAACAAAATAATGTATCAGTAATCAAACCTTTGCTAAAAAGGACATTAATGACCCTAAAGATGGTAGTAACTGTAAAGATGGTCCATTGGAGTTTGAATAAAGAGAATGAATAAATGAATAGATTGGTAGGAAGGTAGGGAGGTAGATAATAGATAGATATATAGATGATTAGATAGATAGATAGATAGATAGATAGATAGATAGATAGATAGATAGATGATAGATGATAAGATGATAGATAGATAATAGATACCAGCAAGTACATCTTTCTACTATTAAACTCACTTATTGCTTTAAATTCTTAGCATTAATTTGACTTTTATAATAAGGCTTATAGTTTTGTTTTTATTTAATTTATAATTTTTTGATAGTCATAAAAGAGCTCAAATATAAAGGAATTTTAACTAGTTTTATGTCTGTACATATTTTTAAATATCATAGTAATATTATTTAAATAAACACTGGAGATCTTTGAAAAACTATTTCCCTGCAAGTAGAATTTCTATATTACTCAAGATGAAGAAACACAGCTGAAGATAATGGGTGAAACATCGATTTTTAAGTAGGGAAAAGTCAAAATGTTTGGCATGGCATAAATGACTACAAAATCTACTCCAAACTAGACTACTACACAGAGCTACTTGCAGTTCTCTAAACATTTCTATTCTCTCATTACAGTAGTCTCTCCCTTATCTGTGGGAACTACATTCCAAGACCCCCAGTGGATGTCTGAAATAGCAGATAGTAATGAACCCATATGTACTATGATTTTTCCTTTACATACCTAAGATAAAGTTTAATTTATAAATTAGGCACAGTAAGAGATTACCAACAATAACTAATAACAAAATAGAACAATTATAACAATATACAATAAGTCCTCACTTAACATCATTGATTGGTTCTTGGAACCTGAAACTTTAGGTTAAACGACATAGACCGAAACCAATTTTACCATAGGCTAATCGACATACAAAATAAGAGTTAAGTTCCTACAGCATATTTCTGGTCACAAAAACATCACCAAACTTCTAAATAAATACCCTAAACTCTTATAATATTAAACATTAAAATAAATGTGGGCAATACGCACATTAAGAAAGATTAATTTAAAAAAAGGTAAGATAATGATTTTTCAATCTGCTGATTCCAGGTCAGGGTTGTGGCTGACCAGAGCCTGTTCCAACAGCTTAGGGCGCAAGGTAACAACGCATCCTGGACAGGACACTCTTCCATTGCAGGGCACACTCACACCCACACCCACACCCACACATACCCAGACTGAGACAATGTGGACAGCCAATTCATCTAAGGTGCCCATCTTTGGGATGTGGGAGGAAATCGAGGACCTGGAAAACTCACACAGACTTGGGGAGAACATGCAAACTCCATATAGGCAGTGACCCTAGCTGGGAATCAAGTTTTTTTCTCATCAACTTTATGATGAAATGATGTTCAATGAAAGGACGTTGTTCAAGGACCTGTTTGTAATAAAAGTTATGTGAATGTGCTCTTTCTTCCTCTCCCTCTCCCCGCTCCCAAAAATATCTTATTGTACCATATCTCCCTTCTTCTTGTGATGATATGAGATAATAAAATGCCTTACTAAATCAAGAACTTTTCACTTAAAGATAGCACTTTACAACTTCTCTGATGTATCTGAATTGCCATCATCACTATTCTTGCACTTTGGGGCCATTATTAAGCAAATTAAGGGTTACTTGACACAAGCACCATGATACCTCAACAGTCTATCTGATGAGGGAGATAGTTACTAAGTGACTAATGGGGTGGGAATTGTATACAGTGTAGATACAAAATGATGATTCACTTCCTAGGAGGGAAGGAGAGGGACTCATGAGATTTCATCACACTGCTCAGAACCTTATTCTGGAATTTTCTATTTATATTTTCAGACTGCTGTTGACTGTGAGTAATTTACACCATGGAAAGCAAAAACAGATAATGGGAGCCTATTGCTGTTTGAAAGACTTGAAGGAGTTTGAAAGACTAAGTGAGCAGCAGAGTTTTCAGTTAGGAGAATGAATGCCAGAAGAATGTGAGTTCAGTTTTGCCCTCTCGTCTCTTTACTACATGAGTTTAATTTCTCTTCTTTAACAGAAGTAAAGTCTTATATTTAGTTTTCAGAACATTTAATACATTGTCCTATGGTTATTTATTTATATAATTCTTCTCCCCATCCTCATTATATCTATGTCTCTGAAGATAAGGAATGAACAACTTTTTATTCATCTTTATGTTAAAGACTACATAGCTAGTTCAAGCAGCAGTACAATTGCTAAAGAAAAGAGGGAGGGATAAGAATAAGGCAGAGAGAGAAGTGCAAAAGAACAGTTTTTGCAGACTTATTACGTCTTGTACTTGGCTATTTGATGACCATATCTGTCCGGATCAGTTAGACTGGTGTTTTAACATACATTCTCATTTATGTTTTGAGTAACTCTGCAGATGTATCTGATTTTCCAGCAAGCTGAAAACCTAGAATTCCTGACATTGTGGTTTGTATTTCTGTGGCACCTCCCATGAGTTTTTTTACACATGGAAGGTTTTTATTCCTACAGTTATTTGAAGATAACCAGTAATGACTTCTGGAAACCAAGGAATTTAGAAAGAGACCACAGAGTTTGTTGAAAGAGCATTAACTGTTCCTCATAATAACACATTGGGTAAAAACATTTAGCAGCAAAAGGTTGTGGCTAAACCTATAATAGAAGGATTATCCTCACACAAGTTCACACTCGCCAATTATTATTTTTATCATACGGATTAAGGAAAACAATTACCAGATCTGACTATCATAGAAAGGTCATCTCCAATCCAGGCCACACTGAATGACCTCTATATTGAGATGAAAGAAGGAAAGGGAGGAAAGAAAGTCATACTGTAAGGACAGTCTCATCAGATAGCATGTGGCCTTTAAAATGAAAATAACCTGCTGCGGTCTGATAGAGTCTGAATCAGTTGACCCACAAAGCACATTTCAGACTGGATGATAGTACTTCATCCTTAGCTTTGGAGCCAATGCTTAAATATCTACTCACATTTATTGTAGCAAATAGGAGAAGTTGAGAATGATAAAGAATTATGAATTTGCAAATTACCTGAACTGAGCCAACAGATGAAAGTGTGCAAATAAATAGACAAAAGTTTCCATAGCTAAGAGGACAGACTCTGAAAAAATAAAAAAGGAGAAATGGAAAATAAGATGAATGACCATTGTGGACAGTTGGCATTTGTAGATGAAAAAATGAGAGGGAAACATTTACATGATGAGCCTGCGCCGCTATAAATAACCTTTAGATTTTTAGATAAGGATTTCAAGTACATGATAAGAATTATAATATCATTGAGACAGGGCTCATTGTTTAAACTTTTTAGTAGCCCCTACCACATACAGACTGCTTATAGTTTCTATTAATTCAATTTAAAATATTCAAAGTCTCATTTAGTTCCTTTTTTCCATACCCAGATTTTGTTGCCTTCATCAATCCCAATTTGACTACATTATCAGTCTTCTTTAAATAATTGGTAAACTCCTAAAATAGCACATATCACTTGCCATATAGTTTATCACATCTGTTACCTAGCAACAGGAAATACATTTTATATAGTACAAATCAGGCAATCAGCAACCTCTTATTTTTAAGGTCCTGTTCATTCATTTTCCAGAAAATTATCATTATTATCTAAGGAGGTTTAGATACATCTAAGTAATTGAGTCTCTATACTGCAAGTACTTTTGCTAGATATAAAAATAAAATGTCACTATTCATTTTTTATTCTGTTTGTGGTTTTACACCACACACATTTTTATGAGAAATCACACAGGTGTTCGATGACACGGATTCCACCTGTTTTCCTGGATTGTTAACTTTTCTCATTTTTTCGGTTATTTTCTCTAAACATAGAAGGCTCAAGAATTTGACATCTTAAAACACCTACATGCACACACATGCACACCTCCCTTGACCCAATTACCAAATTAAAACTGTCTAGAGCATAACTTTTCTACTAACTTATATCTGTGAGGATATGGGTCTGGGATACTGCTGGTTATTTTGTAGACTTCTTTATAGTCTGTGGAACAGAGAATAAAGCCAATAAATTAGAAAGCAGAAATGGCAGACAGAGAAAAACAGATTTTCAATGACATAATTTGAGCCCTTGGATTATGCTGCACCTGGAATTTTCATTTGAGTGAGCCAATAAATTTCCTATTTGTTATTGTGGTTTTGTTCTTATTTTGGCTTTCACTAGTGAGTATTAGGTTATGTACATAATTATATTTGGCACACAGAGAACACTCGGTAAAAGTTGATTGATATATACAAGAATTTGTATTTACAAGGTTATAGGGAAGTTAAGGTTAATAGTCAAGTTGTGTTACTAAATACCATTAATAGAAATGTCTTTTGTAAGCTTAACTGCACTTTGGCCTTTTAAAAATATTTAGCACATAGTAGGATCAGAAACTCTTTAACTAAGCCATTAAAAGATTTTAGAGTTAAAAATGTTTGGATTTTAAAACACTGCTGTTCATAATCATTGAAATGGCATATGAGCCAAAATGCAGTATGATAATGAAATCGGTATCTGGCAAAGAATTAACCAAAGTATGATTAGATGTAAATGATTAGGAATAATATCACCCTCACCAAACACCTATATATACTTATTAGAGTGTAGGCACTATGCTAAGTGTCTTACATGCATTATTTTATTTGATTCTGCTAACAACCTCTAAGGTAGATACCAAAAAATTATCTCTCTGAGCCTTAGTTCTTTCGTCTGTAGAATGGAGATAAACAATTTTCCAAGATTATATAACCGATAAATGCTGAGAGTTTGGAGAAACAGCAGAGTGAGCGATGTCCCCAGATCTCTCCCCTTGAAACAAGAATAAGCTGAACATCTAAAACTTACCAATAAATGCTGAAACTCAAGTAAGCTGACCGCGAAGTCCATGTCTTAATCTGAAACTATAACTAATAAATCTATAAAATGTAGGCAACCATTCTGAATGGCAAATTTTTAAAAGAAAAATTTTTTATATATAATTAACCTCAATTCTCTTTGCCAAAACACATTTCAACATCTCGTAGTGATATTCAAGTCTATAGAATGCATTTTCTCCTGTAAATATTTTCCTTCAATTTTTTGGCATCATTTCAAGGTACCGAATGACGATGTCTAAAAGTACTAGAGCATTCAACGTGGGTCAAAATAATATGTCAAGAGGTCATGGGAAAGAGAATGTTACTAATGAGTCATACAACTTAAAAAACTATTTTAGACTTCTTTTTAATGCATGGGTATTTTTATATATAGATTTTCCAGCAATTATGACAATATTGCTTAATTTTAATATATTTTCCCTTTAAGAAAAGTTAACCATAATATAAGCTAGAAAGTGAAAACTGATTTAAGAGAGGAGACCTGCACATGGATATAGGAAATTCATCAAAGTAAGTAGACATGGGAATCAAGCCATAATTTTTTAAAAGTCAGTGATGTTTCATATTAGGATAGTGGGGAAACTTCTAGTTTCCCTCAATAGATGCTTCTGTCAGTGGTATCACTTATTGATCCCAGAGGCCCAGCTGTTGCCATTAGTGAGTTATCTCTTGACATCAGCCTCTGATGACAGTACTTTCTAATAGCTATTCCTGAGGAGTTTTCTCCATGATGGCATGAATTTCTATACCTCCTCCTCTCACCTGAATTATTGTGTCTAAGCAGTGACTGGCACAGAACAATCATTCATTAAATAGCTTTTGAATAAATTAAATAAGTTAGATCTTGGCAACTTACTATGTCTTTATTTGGCAGCAACCACTAATAAAGATTGCCTTCAGCATCTGCTTGCCTTAATCACTCTAAGTTTTAGGTATTTCTTGCCTCTGGAACAGCTCTTAGATAATTTCTGAGCACTTCTTCTGTTGAGCAATTCAATAAATAGTTCCTATTGAGCCTTATAGGTAAAATCCTACAGCTCTGTTAAAGAGCTGTTGTAAGAAATAGGTCAAAACTCTGTGGAATTGTTATCTGAGCACACACCCAGCGATCACCATAAAGTCTTACAGCTAGCTATCAGTTTCTTCTTCCTGTGTGCTCAGAGCATAATTCCCTTGACTCTCTAAGGGAATCCTTTCAACAGTTGAAGTTATCGATAATTTAGTTTATCGAATACATACTCCAAGTACTTATTATGAGACAGAACTCAAAAAAAAATACTTAACATATGGCTCATAAATTTCTCCTAATAAGTACTTATTATGAGACAGTACTCTTCAAAATACTTAACATATGGCTCATAAATTTCTCCTAAGAACAGATTCAGTTAAATGTGAGAATTAGCAAAAGCTCCAGATTTTCCTGCACATATGGTTTGATTTCATACATTTATCTAGCACTGTCATTCGCAAAACACCTTTACATATATTTCCTAACTTAAAGCTTCTCATCACTTTATGAGTTAGACATAAAATATTTCCATGTTACAGATGATAAAACTTAAACTGAGAGAGAATAAGCATGTTGCCTAAGGTAACATCAACTCTTAGACACCCTGGTAGCCAGACAACAGCAGAAATCGTTCTTTTACCCAAGACAGAGACATTTCCTACTAGATCTCTCTGTCTACTCTCAGGGTCTATAAATTCTTTTGCTGTTGTTATACAAGGCAGGTATGTATGTATGTATGAATGTATATATGTATGCATGTATGTGTTCTATTTTTTAAGCACCTCATCTATTCAAGATACTGGCAATACAATGTATAAAGCACCTTTTCTCAAGACTGTTTTACATTCTAATGGGAAAGATGAAACATATATAGGTATCTATAAGCTAAAACAGGAAGTAAAACATGCCATAAAATGGGTCAAAAAATAAAAGTATATGAAAGAGATCACTTCCAGTTGGTAAAAAAGCAATTTAGATTTTCTACCAACAAGACATTAGGTATACATGACTAAATCTTTTTTAAAAATTGATTTAATGATCTTTATTAAACATCCCACTATTTTGGTAAATTACAAGCTAAGGAAAAGATGAAAGAAAACTGTGACCCATTTAAAGTTCTTGACATTATTTTTGCACCACAAAAAATTGAACATAAAATACATAGGCATAAATCCTCATGGCACAACATGGCAAGTTATGATTGGTAAGTTAACAGAGGATCTTTACCCACCCACCCTCAATGTACTTCCCATTGGAGAAAATTTAGTCTAAATTGATAGAAAATTGTAAGCTTTCTACTTTAGCTGATCAGAGATAAATCTTGGTGCTGGCAGAATCATCTTCCTCCTGGTTAAACTGCATGTGTTAAGTGGATTTCATATTTTGTTCATTTAGATGATTATACATAACTCACACAGAAAAAGTGGCACAGTCATGTATAATCTAAATCTGAGTCAACTATAAGCCTATCCTTAATGCCAATGCAATTATGGTTGGCTTAGACACTAGGTGGAAACTCATCAGGCAACGTTGTCCTCTTATAGCTAATGTGTTCACTAAAAATGCACTTGCATCAACTAGCCTGTCTATTTTTCATGTCAATTTTTCTTCCAATTTTAAAGTATTATTATACTGGAGCCAAGAAGAGACATGGGTTTTTTTCAAGAGGCAATGAGTACAGCTAATAGCTATGGATTTTGTTGTTTTTTGGTTTCAGTTTTATTTTCATCACATATCTCTAAGGATGGTTAGTATTTGTTTTTATTTTTCTCTCAATGTGCCATTAAGATAAATGGGCAAATCATTTACTTGAAAAGTTTTGAAACCTTGAGATTAAAAACCCCAAAATCACTGGAATAGAGAAGTAGGAGCAATCATAGGCTTGAAAACAGGAGCCCAGGTTGAGTGAGGACAGGAAGCTACATTAGCCCAGTTAAATGAGCCGTAAAGCATATAAACTCATTTTGTGACAATAACCAAAATTCAGATCATTAAGATGCCAAGAGATATTATAAAGCAATTTAGCTACATTTCATGTTTATAAAGGGCTTTATAATTTTATACTCTACTAATTTTTGCAATTCATAATTTTAGATTTTTTTAATATGTGCTTTATATTTTAAGCAGATATTTTCATTTTTCAGTTTTAGACACTAAAGCTTAGAGAGATAGGTACTGACCAAAGTCATATGATGAGTTGGTGCAGGAGCCAGGATGTGAATCTCAGACTTCTGATTCCCAGTGCCAGTGCCTTTTCATGATCCAAGTGGTTTCAAAAATTCCAAAGATAAAGAGTAGACCTGAACCCTTTATCAAGGTAAGTAATGGACTAAAGGGATGCCCTTTGCTCAGCAGAAAGGGTCCTGAGCAAATGAATTAGAAACTGCTGGGAGCAAATGCATTCATGTTATTTAAATCCTTTTTAAAAGATCAATTGGAGCTATATAAAGAAAAAAAAAACTTTAAAAAGTTTTAAAAGTTGGAAAGGCTTGTGGTCACTGTATAACAGGAAGTTAAAGCTGGCTTATGGACATTTTATGACCAAATTGAGTACTAAAATAAGATTTATTTTCTTCATAGCTAACAATAATTGAGGGATTATTATTTACAAGACAATATACTAAGTACTTTCAGCAAAATACATCATTGAATCCTCACAACTTTATAAAGCAGGTATTATTATAGTTTCCATCTTATAGATGAGGAAATAAGAAAGCAGAGAGTTTGAGGAATTTTCCCTAAGTCACAAAGCTGAAAAGAGGCAGAGACAGGATTTGAATGCAGATATCTGAGTCCAAAGTCTAAAGTCCCAACCACTGTACAGCCTCTATTGGTTATTGAATCCAAGCTATGTCATGATGCTGTGCCATGTATGTCACATTTAATTCTTGTTATTCTCAGAATCCTAGGATAGATATAATCCTTATATTATACATTTTACACATAGGAAAACCAAATTTTAGATACTAAGTGGAAAATAAAAAAGCCTGAGAAGGAACTTCCATCAAAGCCAAAAGAGGAACAAGAGAAAGTGGTCTCCCAGGGACCAAGAAAAGAAGCCTCTTATGAGAAAAGAAAGGAACTTTGGCATGAAAATAAACCACACTTCAAGTAAAATAAGTGCCCATTTCATTTAACAGTTCATCCTTAACTTGTCAAGATCATTTCAGTTAATCCGTTTCGGAGAGGGGATAGAAAGCAGATTGCAGTGGGTTAGTGAATGAATGTGAGGTAAGGAAGTGTTAAGCATAGTGTAAAGGAAAGACAGGAGGGCACTAGCTAAAGAGGAACATATGTCAAATATTTCTAACATAGAGACATTTGAGCATGTTTAAATGGAGATGGCAGAGTGTCTTTGTAGGGAGAGATTTAAGATACAAGAAGAGGACAAGATAATAAAAAAAAAAACAAATCCCTGAAAGGGGAGAAAAAGATGGAATTCATAGTACCCGTGGAAATATTTGCCTTAGACTGGGAGGCCAATTATTTCAAGCCATCTACTATGTCAAGAGGAGGATTGAAGAAGTGGAATAAAATGCAAAATGCTAAAATATCAGTTTATTTTGATAGGTGAGAAGGAGGCGGGATGAGTGGTAGAGAACCATCTGAGCATTCAGGGTCATGGGAAGACTTTAGAGTTCAAAGGATGAGAAAATCTCTATCAACAAAAAGCAGATCAAAGCTTAACTTGCAGGACATTGGACACTGCAATAGGATTAGTAATAGTTTGTCATTTGGGAAAGTGCAACATGTAAACATTCCCCTATCCCACAGAACACTCATGTATTTGAAGAAATACATTTTTTAATTCTCACCACATTATTTTAGGACAGGCAAAATTATTGTGAATTATTGATTGTGTGAAAATGCTACACCATGAAATTTTAATAATTTTTTCCAAATTAGTTTTTCTTCAAACATGCCTTTCCTGCCTCTGTGCCTATACTTCCTATCAGTCCAGCTCCACCTCCCAGGCAGTCCAGGAAGGCCTGCTGGTCCACTCAGAGGCAGCTCCCAGGGGACCACCCCCTGAGGCCCTTCTTGCCAGGATGATTTCTCTTCTCAATCCTCTCAGACTATAATCCCTCACTACTCAAAGGGCAGTCTGCAAACCAGAACCCTAGGTAATACCTGGAAGAGTCTTGACCCTCCCTAGACAACCAATCAGAATCTGCATTGTATCAAGATCTCTGGGCCAATTCTGTACACATTAGACTTCTCTTCACTATCTGTCATAATTTGATTTAGTCCACTTGTTTCTATCTCTTCCAATTTTCAATTTAGATTTCCAAAGAAAAAGATAATTTCTTATTCGTGTTACCCGCAGCACATTTGCCTCTGAAATATAGTTCTATACTCACTTCACTCAGTGTAAGCAGTTCTTTCATTCATTTTCAGGTTCATTTTCTGATGTTAACAACCTTCTCTATTCGAAGTACTTGATTCTACCCACAATTATGCAACCCCTCAAAAGCAAGCCATGTGTTGTCATGCTACTATGACATTTGTCATGCTGTTCCTTTGATCCCTCCCAATTCTTTTTCTCTTGATGAATTATCATGAAAGTCAATTGTCACCTGGCCAAGAAAGCCTTGTCCAACCACCTCGTATGCAGAGCTGCTCTGCTCTCTATCATTATTTCCTCTTTGTTAGAGTCTATTGGGTCAGATATAAACACTATAATATGTATGTATTTCTTTATCTACTTTACCAAACAAAGTATTAACTTCATAAAAGCAGAAACTGTATTTTATTTATCTTATATTCCTAGCACAATTTCTAGCACCTAGTCAAGACATGGTTTTAATGGAGATTTAGATATAGGTATGAATATAGATATTGATATTGATATAGTTTACTTTTATATTGCACATAGCATTTATTTAGGTATATTAGAGTTTACATATGTAATTCCATATATTTAATATATATGTAGTACATATTTAGTTAATATATTTAGTATATACACTTAATTTAGTATATGTCTAGCTTATATATATAATTCATAAACATATTTGATTTATACCTGTGTATTTGAATATGTGTGTCTTTCTAGTATGTGGATTAGTAGTTTTCTCAGTAGAAAATATGAAGAGAAGATCATGAGAATATATTAAAGATGAGAGAGTTGGGGAAAACATTTTATTTCCACAGCCCCCAAAATGACTAATATAAGTGCAAAAATCCCATGAGTTTATGGGATTTGTTTTTGGCCAAAGCCTCAGATGTTAAAAAGTGACCCTATTGGCTAGGTAGAAAACCAGAGGAAAGAAGGAGAAATTAGGGAGCAAAAATAAAAATAAAAAAGTAAAAAGTTATCCAAGTATCTAAACCATCTAAGTTGCCAAAACTAGACATAATACTGGTTTAAGAGCTAAATGCGGTGAAAAACTGGTTGAGAAGCTTTTTTTTTCAATAAATATTTCATTTCTTTCCCTTTATTCCAGGTCAGCTAAATTCCAATAGGTAATTATTCAAATCAATCAGAGTTTTACATAATTTTTACAGATTGTTATTCAGAAAGAATAATATAAAAGGATCAAACTCTAATTGCATGTTTTCACACTAAAAATATAAAAGTGACCAGTTCTTCAGCAAAGAGAACTTTTAATAAACTAACTGGAAATTTCTAATTTGATACCACCCAGTCAGTCTCAATATGAATGTATCAAGATCTATTTTGAATGTTGTCATTAATGTCCTCTCAGAAATATGATTTTCTCTTAATGTTATTTTCAAATGTTTTCTATTCTCATAAATCTTAATGTATGCTTTTCAGAATCTGATGATTTCTGTGATTGTATCAATGATTTTCCACACTGCAGATTATGCTTAAAATGAAATTCAGTAGTAGACAGTGCTATTATACAGACTCTGCTGCTCTTCCTGAACAAACTTTACCCAAGGCCCTTTACAATTAGTGGTTTCTATAAAGAGAGTGGCTTATATCATTTGTTTTCAATACTTTCTCGACTGGTGAAATTGACTCCATGTTTGTGATTCATAATTTAAGAAAACAGTAAATCTTTATTTTTTTTCAATAAAAAAATATTGTAAAGGACATAGGTTTTATTTTTTGAGATTTTCACATTATATATATTTTTTAATTTTTATTTTTCAGTTGAAGCTGACATTCAATATTATTTTATACTAGTTTCAGATGTATAGCATAGTGGTTAAACATTTATATAATATATGAAGTGATCCTCCCGATAAGTCTAGTACTAACCTGGTACTATACATAGTTATTATGATACTATTGACTACAGTCCCTGTGCTGTACCTTATATCCCCGTGACTATTTTGTAACTACCAATTTGTACTCTTAATCCCTTCAGCTTTTTCACCCAGTCCTCTAACCCGCCCCCAGCTGGCAATCACCTGTTTGTTCTCTGTTATCTATGAGTCTATTTTCCTTTTGTTTGTTCATTTGTTCATTTATTTTGTTCCTTAGATTCCACTTATAAGTGAAATCGTATGGTATTTGTCTTTCTCTGTCTGACTTATTTCACTAAGCATAATATCCTCTAGGTCCATCCATGTTGTTGCAGATAGTAAGATTTCATCTTTTTAATGGCTGAGTAATATTCCATTATATATGTGAACCACATCTTCTTTATCCAATCATCTACTGATGGGCACTTAGGTTGCTTCCATATCGCAGCTAATATAAATAGGGGTGCATATATCTTTTTACATTAGTGTTTTGTTTTTCCTTGGAAAAATACACAGAAGTGAAATTCCAGGGTCATAAGGTAGTTCTATTTTTAATTTTTTTGAAGAATCTCCAAACAGTTTTCCAAAGTGGCTGTAAAGATTTGCAATCTCATCAACAGTGCACAAGGATTCCCTTTTCTCCACATCTTCGTCAACACTTTTTTTTTGATTTATTGATGATGACCATTCTGACAGTTGTGCGTGATATCTCATTGTGCTTTTAACTTGCAATATTCTGATAATCACTGATGTTTCAGGTTTTCTACATAAAGAGTCATGTCATCTGCAAATAGTAACAGTCTGATTCCTTCATTTCCTATTTGGACGCCTTTTATATCTTTCTCTTGCCCGATTGCACTCACTAGGATCTCCAATGTTATATTGAATAACAGTGGCAATAGTGGACAGCTTTGCCTTGTTCCGATTTTAGAGGAAAGATTTTTAGTTTTACACCATTAAGTATAAGGTTGGCTGAGGGTTTGTCATATATGGCCTTTATTATGTTAAGGTACTTTCCTTCTATACCAGTTTTGTTAAGTGTTTTGATCATAAATGGGTGC